>NW_011889291.1:489307-491579 GCF_000151845.1 Pteropus vampyrus | reverse complement strand
TCTCTTAAAAAAAAAAAAAGGTGGATCTCTATTCTTTTCCCGGAAATTTTTTTTTTTAGTTATCAGACTTTTAAAAATGTATTTGTAGAGGCTCCTTTATTTAAAAAAAAAAAAAAATTGTGATAAAATAACACTTAGAAGCTCTTTTTAATATTAAGGGAATTTCTTCTTGTTTTCTGATTTAAGTTGCAATTTCGCCCTACATTTTTACCTCATCCTTAAGGTTTTCTCCCCATGCATCTTTTTGGAATTTTAATAAATGGACTTATTCTCCTTTTTCTTTTGTAGCTTTTATCGTCAGTTTATTTTTCTTAGAAAGGCCTTACTCACTTTTAAATCATTATTTTAAAGAGGCCCCAGTGTGTTTTTCTTTCTAGCACTTTTACGATTTTATTTTCAACGTGTAAAACTTTGATCCGTCAGGAATTTGTGTTGCGGTGTGAGGTAGGAGTCCAACTTTTATTCTCTCAGTTGTCCCAACAGCATCCATTGCATCATCTATCTTTTCATGGGGAGTTCTGAGAAGATCACATCGCAACTGCAAGGCAGGGATGTGGTCCCCTAGTGTAGCCAGGAGCAGGTCTGCTTTATTCATGCCCCAGCGGAGCCACAGTCCATGGTCTACTCCATGCCACCCCGAACAAGCCCGATGTCTGATCTTGGAAGCTAAGCAGGGTTGGGCCTGGTTAGTACTTGGATGGGAGACCACCTAGGAAGACCAAGTGCTGTAAATGTAAATAATAAAACAAACAAAAGGAGGGTAGTTTTGAGGTGTGGAGAAAAATTAGGGTTTCACAACATGGAAACTACTTACAACTGAATCGATGATTTAGGAAATCTATCCCTACCCAAACCTTTATGTTTCTGGCTCCAGCTGTACCCTAGGAATGTGACTTTTTTTTTTTTTTTGGATCAGCTCTTCTCTAGTTGTGGGACGTCATAGCATTCCACAAAAACAGTGCTGACACGATGCAAGTTGACTGCAAAATGATGGGACACGCTTTGCAACTCGGTGGGATTTCATGTGGTGGGAGAAAGTGGCTGTGGAGAGGGATCAAGAGTGAGTCATTAACAAAGGAGGCCTCGGTGGTCAGTCCAAAGGGTAATGAACGTGGAGAGAGTGGCCACTGGCGAAGGCGGGACAGGCTGCTCCAGGGACAGTAACTAGAACATCGAAGGAGTCAGACCACGACACGTGTTGGGGTTCCCCAGGGCCGCCAGAACAAAGTGTGGCTTAAATGACGGAAATTTATTCTCTCACAGTTCTGAAAGTTCAAAGTCTAAAATCGAGGTTTCGGAGCGGCCACAGTCCCTCCAGAGGCTCTAGGGATGAATCTTTCTGGCCTTTTCCTAGCTTCTGGTGGTGGCCAGCCATCCTTGGCATTCCTTGCTCATAGACCCATCACTCCAACTCCCGGGTTCGTGTTCACACGGCCATCTTCTGTTTCTGTGTGTCTGTTTTCCTCTGTCCACATTTCTCTTACAAGGTCTCCACTCATTCAATTTAGGGCCTATTCTACTCCAGGATGACTTCATCTTAACTTGATTACATCTACAAAGACCGTACAGTAAATCTTCACTTAATGTTGATCGATTCTATTATGACTTTAAGCAAAATGACGTATAACAAAACTAATTTTACCATCGGTTAATTGATATAAACAAGAGGTAAGTTTCTTCAGCATCTCGTCCGATGTTATAACACAATGACTCATTCGACCTTATCTGAGGACCTGCTGTATTTTCAAATACCAGGAGTCAGGACTACAGCAAATCTCTTTGGGGGATGTAATTCAATCCACAGTACCCTCCCAGCATTTTTTTTTTTTTTCTATTTTCTTCATGTGTGTATGTCTATTCCCCCCACCCACCAAATGACTCTGGTGTCAGAATCTTTTCGGAATATTACGTGTGAATTATTAAATACAAATTTGTGGGGGCAAAATTGCCCCCTCCATAAAACCCTAATGAATTAATGTCTTTTGTTTTGAAAAGTAGCTTGTAGTTGCAGTTATAGCCCCCATGTGGTTCACCATAAAGTAGAATGAATCCTTTGTCATACTTTGGGCGCTCTAAAAGATAGAGTTCTTTCCAACCAGCTCTTCTGTTTCCTCCTCTGGGGTTTTGGTGCCTGTGTTAATCAGAGGGCTTTTCTCTGGGACCAGTGAGCCAAAGGTAATGAGGAAGCCCCTTTGTAACTCCTGGCCAATGCCGTGGGTAGGTGAGTGATAGGGGGTGTGGGTGGGGACAGGATGTTCAGGATGGGGTAGGC
>NW_011889291.1:486487-489257 GCF_000151845.1 Pteropus vampyrus | reverse complement strand
AGCAACACTTCTAGGGATAGGGGTTACTGAACCAGCTTACGGATGGGCAAACTGAGGCTCAGAAAACTCCCAAGGGCCAAAAGGCCAGTTCAAGGACCAAGACTCCCGGCTTATTTCTACCACCTCTTCCATCCCCCCTCAAAACACCTCCACTGGGAGCACGTGAACTGGGAGGACAGGCGAGGAAGGTTCCAAACACCTCCTCCCTGCAGCCTGGCTGGGCCTGCGGGACCCAGGTGTGCTGAGTCAAGTTCCCAGCACTCACCAGTTTATTGACAGCAGCTGCTCTTGGAAGCCGACTGAGTTGAGGCTGGAGACACCAGGGTCTTCAAAGACAGCCCCACGCTCTAGCTCCGGAATTTCTATCTGGGGTGTCCCCATGCAACAGATCCAGGACACCCCAGTAGGGCTAGCCAGTGCTCAGCCACCTGGGCTCCCCCATCAGGTGGCATCTCACAGATTTTGCAAGTCAGACTCAGCCACAACAGTCCCAACCCCCAAAACATATTTATCCCTGGTTTTCTCAGTCCAGCCACGAAAGGCCTGTCCACACTCCCAGTGGCCCATGTCGGCAATCTCCTTCATGCTCTTTCTTTCATGCCCCACTTCCCGGCAGGCAGCAGATACAGATGATGTTCTGCCAAAATGAGCTCCCAATTCACCCACTTTCCACCGCCCCTGCCAGTCGGGTCCAAAGCAGCAGCTTCCTCCCATCTGTTCTGCCCACAGCAGCTCTAGGATCTTAAGACGCAATGGGACCACGTCACCAGTTTGTTCTAAGCCTCGTGTGGTCCCCACAGGCTTGAGAATGGAATCCGCACACTCCTCGCCATCCATCTTCGAGGCCCCCGCTAACCTCTTCCCACCTTCAATCCCTGAGCTTCAGTCACGCTGGCCTCTTTTCTGCTCTGCAAACACGGCAGGCTGGGCCCTTCCTCAGAATCTTGCTGTTTTATGGGCTTAAAAAAGCCTCGCTGGCTGGTTCACTCAGGCCCAGATGATACCTTCTGCGATAAGCCCTCCCTGACTTAACTTATCCCATCTCCCTGATGCGCTTTCTTCCCCGCACTTAGCACGGGCTGGAATGACCAGTGTTTCTGTTTACGCTGTTTCCAGCCGTCTACGCAGCCAGGCTGTGGGCTCCGCGGCCAGGGCCCAGGCTGCATTCCCAGCCCTGGCACATCGGTGGCACCTACTAGGAGCTCCGCAAGGATTCTCTGATGACGGACCTACACACCCCGTCGCGCTCCTCGCGTTCACATAGCCAGATTCCCCCGCGTCACGGTGCCAGTTTCGCCCCCAGTCTCTCCCGCCCGTTTCGCAGCCGCGTCCCCGGGCGCGCGCGTTGCCCGGGCCCTCGAGGGAGCGGGGCTCTCTAGGGGAGGCGGCCCGGGCCTGGGACCAGATGGGAAGCCCCGGGAGGCCGTCCCTGGCGGGGTGATGGGGGACCCAGCTGAGCCGGGCCGGGGCCGCCATGGCTGCGGAGGCGGGGCCGGAGCTGGGCGCGAGGGTGGTGTTTGGGGAGGTGTTCAGGGCGCTGGGGGCTCGCTTACCTGGGGGTGCGGGCGGCCGGGCGCGCCAGGGGTGGGTGGCGGGACGCGGGACTGCGCGCCTGGCGGCAGCTGCAAAAAAACAAAAAAACAAAAAAACAAAAAAACAAAAAACACACGCAGCACGTACAAGGTAGATGGACTCCGCTCCCTGCAACCGCCTCGGTGAGGGGCCGAAGAAGACTGGCGGGGCACGGGGCGGGGTTGGGGGCGGGGCCTTGAAGGGCTGGGCTGGGGGCGGGGCCCGGCAGGATACGGGGACCTGGTGACTCTCGCTCCCTCCCGCAATAGGCCGCTTCCCGGACCCCGGCCCGAGCCATCGGGCCCCGCCCCGAGGCGCGCTTGGGCGCGATCCAGCTGCGGATATCTTCCCAGAACCTTACCTCTGGTCTTTGAATCCAGCGCAGTCTTCTGCGCGCTCAGTCTGCCCCCTTTTCCTCTGTTAGCTACACGGGCTCCCAGCCCCGTCCGGGGTCCCTTTTTCTGGCCCGGCTCTGAGCAGCGCATCTGCCAACACTCCCCCGGCGCCCTGATCCGCTGGCGCGCACCGCTGGGCTTTGCGGGAGAGGCGGGAACAGCGCCTCAGGCCTCAGGGGCCGCCCCCAGTGCCACGAACCTGAGCACTTGCCCCAGATCGCTGGCCACGCCGGCCCAGTTCGTGATTCGTGGGGCTGAGGTGCGCGCAGGGGTTAACCGCAGAGTTGGGGGCCCTAGGAGTCATTCTAGAGGCTAAGAGGCGTAGAGGGCATCCCAGCAAAGCCTGCGGTTTGGTGGGGTGCAGGGGTCAGGCGACAGAGATGGGGAGATAGGCCAGCTTGGGTGGTGGCGCAGCCGCGGTTCCCGCGTAGCGGAGGGCAGCAGGGTAGGGTGCTGGTCCTCTCTTGGCGGCTGGAACTGAAAGTGTCCTGGGATGAGCAGCGCGCAGGGGTTTGGAGCCAGCGCGCACCATGAATGGAGGACAATCCTGGATCAGGCAGAGGTCGTCTCTGCGCACCTGAGGCTCACCTGGGGAACTCAGGGTCCAGTTGTTAGCAGCTGAAGGAAAGGGGGTTCCCGAGCCGCTGACCAACCCGTGTCATCTAGACAAGTGGCTTCACCTTTGGACAATAATAAGCCTCTTTCTGAAGCAGATCCTGGGGCGGTGGGGGAAGTCTGGGTTTGCTGGGCTGTGGGGCCCTAGGCAAGTTGCTTCACCTCACTGAGATTTGATTTCCACACTT
>NW_011889291.1:473394-476782 GCF_000151845.1 Pteropus vampyrus | reverse complement strand
CTCAGGGCTGCAGGATCTGGGCTCAGACTTCATGGAAGCACAACTGGGTTTTTATAGGAGAGTGTCATGTTCCAATTTGCAGTCTGAAGGATCTTGGGGCTACAGCGTGGGAGGTGCCTGGAGAGAACAGAGGGACAGAAGCCTGGTTTCTATGATGAGGGCGCTTGGAAGCTGGCTGGACCGAGGGGAAGAAAGGAGAGAAGGGTGGGAGGGAGGTCTCACAGGCAGAGCGGGGCTGTGCGGCTAGCATGGGGCCCTTCTCTGGCTGAGCGGCCAAGTGGGCAGTGCAGGGTGATAGCAGATTTGAAGGGAAGGTGCTGGGCTGGATGAGAGAGGTCTAGATGTTTGTAGGAGTGTGCACTGGGAGCCCAGTATGCCTGTTTGAGATGGAGATGCAACGCCCATGGGTGACAACCTCTGTGGGTGAGGGCAAGAGGAAGGCATATGGGGGAGGCCAGGCCTAACTGCAAGGGGGACATCTGGCTGGAGCTTGTCTCCTCTCTCCACTCAGGCCAGCTGCACGGGCCACCCTCAGTGCCCAGGCAGGGGAGGCTACTGAGCAGCTTTGCCGGGCAGATGGGACCGAAGGACAGTGGTTAAAGGATCAATTCAGACCTTGAAGTTGTCCTCCAGACCATCCTAGGGCTGGAGGCTCTTGAGGACAATCAGGGAGGAGAAACGAGGAGGGGAAAGCAACGTTCATTCATTCACCAAACACAGGGCATATCCTCGCCTCCTGCTTATTGAAAATAACAGTTGCAAACTGTCACAGGGTGCTTATGTGCCAGACACGATTTTAAGTGAGCTCATCTGATCCCTCGGCAGCTCTGTGAGGTGGGTACTCTTTTATCTTTCTTTTGCAGGTGAAGAAACAGAGGCACAGAGAGGTTAGGGCACTGGCCCAAGGTCACACAACCTGTGAGCAGCTGAGCAGAAGCCCGAGTGACGTGTTTCTACTCTCCTGGCAGTGAGTCGGTGGCAGACGGACAGTTGAAGGCCAGAGTCTGTGAAAAGCTCTCAGCCCGGAAAGAAGCCTGTCACTGAGGTGTGAGCTGAAAGTGAGATTGGCCTAACCTTGCCACTTCCCGCTTTGCAACGGCTGCTGGCTGGGGGTGGGGGTGGGTGTTAGGGGTGGGAGGAGGGGACTGGACCGGCAGAGCTGGGGGGAGGGCTGAGGGGGCACAGGCAGGGGCTGATGGGAAAGCAGAGGGGTTCAAGCTCAGGGCCTTTGGGGTCTCTACCTGTCTTTCCCCACTGGGGGAGGAGATAGTCTTTGGGCAGAGGCCTGGGGTTTCTTTCCATCCCAGGAGCACCCCTGGGGGGTGGCTCAGAGGGTGGGGGTTTCTGGAGGAAGGGACTCTGGGGTGAGTGCTAAGCTTTTGCATATTACTCAGTGCTTTCTCTTGTATTTTGCAAAACCCAGAGGGAGAGAAAGAGAGTGAGAGAGAGAGACAGACAGAGAGAGAGAGAGAGACAGAGAGAGACAGAGAGAGACAGAGACAGAGAAAGAGAGAGAGAGAGGAAGCGGGAGGGAGGGAGAGGGAGAGACGGAGAGAGAATTGACTAGAAGAAAGTGGGCCACGGTCCCAGAGCCTTTTGTTCTGTGAGATCCGAGCAGGTGCAGAGGAAGGTAGGAAGGTGGGACTTCTAGAGCCGGAGCATTGGAGCTGAACTTCGGAGGGCAAGAGTGTGTCAGGCAGTCAGGCAAAGAGGATGGCAGGAACAAAGGCTGGAGGTTTGAAGTGGCTTGTTCTGGGCTGAAGGTTAATTTAATGGTGCAAGGGGCAGAGAGGGTAGGTAGAGATGAGACTGCAAAAGAAGCAGGGTTGGTGCTGAGAAACTCCTTAAAGACTTGGATCTAATCTTGGGGGCAATAGGGAGCCATGGAAGGTTTTAGAGCAGGGAGAGACACGGTCTTATTTTTGTGCCCTAGAGATCCCCTGGCTGCTGTCTGGAGGGTGGGCTGGGGAGAGGGGTATGGTGGAGGAGGTCACTCAGTGCAGAGTCTATTAGGCCTGAATAGGGCAGAGGGGTGGAGGGAAGAGGGAGGGCGTTTAACTTTTAGAACCTTTTATTCAGATATAGCACACATACAGAAAAAATACACGAGCCACAACCGTACGGCATAAAGTTTTCACATGAATGTGCTTGTATAGCCAGCACCCACATCAGGGACAGACCATTGCCAGCCCCTAGAAGGCCTCCCTATGCCTCCTTCCTGTCATTCCCACCTAACTTGACTTTGAGCAGCATCGAATCACTTTGCTTGTCATTTGGACTTTATACAAATGGAAGCAGACAGGATGTTCTCTTTTATGTCTGGCTTTTGCACAGCATTGGGTTAGTGAGTTTCATCCAAATCATTCCAGGCTGTTCTAGTCTGGGTTCATTATCATTATTGATTAGCAAGGTCTCTCAACCACTACGGACATCTAGGGCTGGATCATTCTTTGTGTGTCCTGTGCGTTGTACGATGTTGAGCAGTGTTGCTCTGGCCTCTCCACCCATGAGACGACGCAGCACACCCCTCCATGTTGTGGCAACCACAATTGTCTCTGATCTTGCCAAATGTCTCCTTAGGGGTAAAGAATCACCGCTGGTTGAGAATCACTGCTATACAGTATTCCATTTTGTGAAATCACCACACTGATGGACCTATCATCCTTTGGCTGGGCATGTCCGGTTTGGGGTATTACAAGCAGACATGTTTTGAGTATCTTGTAGGTTTTTTGGTGAACATAAATATGCATTTCCTCTGAGTATATCCCTGAGTCCTATAGCGTAGGAGCTGATTCAGTTTTATGGACACTGACAAACAGTTTTTCCAAAGCTGTGCACCATTTCGCACCCCCACCAGCAGCCCAGAACGGTGACTTGGTATCGTTTTCCTCATATTAGCCATCGGTAGGTGTGGAGTGTCATGGCATTTTGGTTTTAATTTTCATGTCCCCAATGAGTCATGATGTCAAGCATCTTTTCATTTATTGACCATTTGGAGATCACTTTTTGCGAAGAGTTTGTTTTTCCCTTTGGGGTTTCTGCCTTCTTCTTGTTAATTTGTAGGAGCTCTTTATATGTGCTGAATACAAGTCCTTTGTCAGCTATTTCTATGGCAGATGTTTTGGGAGGTATTCAGGAGGTAATGTAAGCAGATGTAGGTGACTGACTGGAGGAGAGAGGGAAGCACTGGAGAATGATGCACCCATCTCTGCCTAAGTGTCAGGGTGACTGATGGGACCATTGCTGAGGTGGGATCGAGGGAGGAGCCACAGGTAATGGAGGTGCTGATGGATCTGAGGAGTCACTGGAATTTATCCTGGGGTCCCAAAGACTAAGTGGAGCTCCATAGAGAAGGGCCCTCTCCCCCCGCCCCCCCCCGTCCCCTCCC
>NW_011889291.1:471165-473344 GCF_000151845.1 Pteropus vampyrus | reverse complement strand
CTGTGCGGTGTCTCTGTGTGTCTGTATTTCTCTGTGTTTCTTTGTGTGTCCATGGATCTATCTGTCTGGGAGTATCTCTAGGTGTGTGTGTCTGTCTGCAGGGGTGTCTCTCTGTTTCTAGGGGTGCCTATGAAGGCCCCATTTGTGCTGTGTGATATAGCCTCTCTGAGCACCATGGTATCCCCGGGCTGGCCTCCTGGGCAGGAGACATAGGTGATGGAAAGGATCCTACTTTCTGCTCCGCCACTCTGGAAGGCATCTGAAGAGTCTGTCAATTTTTCTAACCCTCACGTGCACGTCCGCCGTGTCTGTACAATTCAGTGAATAAAAACTCTGGGCCTGGAGGTACTGCGACCAACCATATGGGTGCCTGGGACACAGGACTTTCAGGGCCAACACGAAGAAGGTTCCAAGTAAACTGTGATGGCTGGTTATCCTCCTGGGAGGTGCGGTGACTTGCATGGGGGGTGACACAGCTAGGGCAGGACCCCCCATGCCAACACCCATGGATCCGAGATACCATCTCCTCCTCTAGAACTGATTAGGAGAAATTTAGTGAGTCTTATTTTAAAAGAGTTTTTTAAACAGAAGGTGACAATCTCTGATTTGCATTAAAATATTTTTCCTTTGGAATAGTCAACACAAAGCACTCAAAAGCTGTGCAAGAGTTTAAGATCCCTCCTACCCCGCCTTCCAGGGCCCCAGAGCTGTTTATTGGCTCAGCTTCTTGAAATATTTCATGTATAAATGTGTATCTGCTTCCTCTTTCCCTTTTTAAAAACAAAAACTTGCACCTTACATGCTCTTCTGCACCTGTTTTTTTTTTACAGAGGTGACCTATACATAACATAAAAGTTACCATTCAAGTCATTTTTAAGGGTCCCATTCGGCAGCATTAAGTACATTCATGATTTTGTGCCACCATCGCCACTAATCGTTTCCAGCACTTTCTAACCTTCCCAAACTGAAACTCTGTCCCTGATAAAGACAAACTGGGACTTTAAGCAAACATCATGGGTGGGGAGGGTCCACGGGAGGAGCTGGAGCTCATGGACGTTCTCGCAGCTCTGCGTAATCCGGAGAACACTGGGAAGAACTGTTTATAATAAAGCTCTAGGGGCCTAACTTCCCTTTCTCTTAACTTTCTTTTCCCTTCTATAAACATCCCTCCGGCCTTGCACGCAGGCCAGAGTGTGCACGTGGCTTGCCGTCTACGTGCTCTGGGTCGCAGCTCTTTCTTTCTCCTGAATATTTTGGTGACGAAACAACTAATCGCTATTTTTCAGTCAACGCCCCATTAAACATTAACTCCCCAGCCACTGTTCCCCCCCATCTAATTTCCACCTCTATGAATCTGACTCCTCTAGGGATCTCTTACAAATGGAATCAGAGAGTATTTATCCTTTTGTGCCTGGCTTACCTCAGCATCATGTTTTCACGGTTCACCTGTGTTCTATCATGCATCAGAACTTCACTCATCTGTTGATGTATGCTGGAGTTGCTTCCACCTTTGGCTATTGTCAATCATGCTGCAAAGAACACGGGTGTACAACTGTCTTGTTAAGTGCCCGCCTTTAGTTTTTCTGGGTATGTTTAAGTGTGTTAAAGAACAGAAATTCAGCCGAGTAAGTTTGGAGATCTAATTGGCTTTATTGAGCCATTCATGAATTCAGTAACATCCACCTGGCAAGTACAGGTGCTCCAAGGAGCTAGACAAAATGGGAGAGTTTTATAGGCAGGAGGGTGGGGCAAGGAAGTCATTTGCAAAAGAAAAGGATTGTTTCAGGCCTGTCCTTTTCGGTGGAGGGAAGGCAGGGGTTTTATCATACAAATGACAATCAGGAAATGTCAGCGTGTTTAGTAAAGGTCACACTATTAGGAGAGGTGGAAGTTACAATTTAGTCTTGGTTTGCAGTCGAGAGGGCAAATGACTCCGTTTGGGGCTTGTTATTTCTTTTTTATGTTTTAACTTTTTGAGGCACCTGAACCTTGTTTTTTTCACTTGATATTCCTAGGAGCTCTTTGCTCTCGATACATAAAGGGGTGTTAAAAACAAAATTTAAAGCAAGTAAATTTGGTGAACTAATTGGTTTCACTAAATGATTCACCAGTAAAGCAGCAGTGTCTCGTTGAGCAAGCAGAGAGATACTCCCGAGAGTTGTACCAAACGGAAGGTTTT
>NW_011889291.1:467748-470195 GCF_000151845.1 Pteropus vampyrus | reverse complement strand
GAGAGGTGGAAGTTACAATTTAGTCTTGGTTTGCAGTCGAGAGGGCAAATGACTCCGTTTGGGGCTTGTTATTTCTTTTTTATGTTTTAACTTTTTGAGGCACCTGAACCTTGTTTTTTTCACTTGATATTCCTAGGAGCTCTTTGCTCTCGATACATAAAGGGGTGTTAAAAACAAAATTTAAAGCAAGTAAATTTGGTGAACTAATTGGTTTCACTAAATGATTCACCAGTAAAGCAGCAGTGTCTCGTTGAGCAAGCAGAGAGATACTCCCGAGAGTTGTACCAAACGGAAGGTTTTTATGGGAAGGAGGGTGGGGTGAGAGCGCTGTTAGCAAAAGGAAGGGAACGATTCATTTCCTCTGAGGAAAGCAGAGGGGCCCTGTGACGGATGATGACCTCACTGGTGCTGACTAAAAAATTCTAGATTGGTTGGTGAAACATATGTTCCTGGGAGGGGTCGAAACCGCCATTAAGTTGAGTTTTAAATCAGGTTCGGTATCATGGGCTTTAGTATGAGGGATGCCATCTTGGGCCTGTGGGTTTTCTGTATAATGCTGGTCTTTCTTTCTTTTTTCTTTTTTGAAAGGGGGAGTGAGTGTTTTATTTTTCTATATTTTGGTCATAGCTTCAGAGGTATAGAGATATAATTTGTATACATTCCAATTCCCCAATTTACAGTATTCGAGTCAAGGTTTTTTAATATAGTCACAGGGTTGGGCGGCTATCACCACCTGTTCTTTTTCAAGGAACCAATTCACTGTTGATGGACAGGAAGCTTGCTTCTAATCTAAGCAAAGGTGTAATGAATAACCTGGCTCACGGGTGACGTCGGACTAGTGGAGGAGACCTCTATAAATTCCTACAAGTAGAACTGCTATTTAGAGGCCACACCGGGGTGGAGTCCTGTTTGATGGCTGTAGCCAGTCCCCGCCCTCCACAATGCCAACAGCTCAAATTTTGCTGATCTGAGAGACTTAAAATGATGTAGTTCTAATTTGCATTATTATTTTGGGTGAAGCTGAGCATTTTCTCTTAAAAAAAAAAAAAGGTGGATCTCTATTCTTTTCCCGGAAATTTTTTTTTTTAGTTATCAGACTTTTAAAAATGTATTTGTAGAGGCTCCTTTATTTAAAAAAAAAAAATTGTGATAAAATAACACTTAGAAGCTCTTTTTAATATTAAGGGAATTTCTTCTTGTTTTCTGATTTAAGTTGCAATTTCGCCCTACATTTTTACCTCATCCTTAAGGTTTTCTCCCCATGCATCTTTTTGGAATTTTAATAAATGGACTTATTCTCCTTTTTCTTTTGTAGCTTTTCTCGTCAGTTTATTTTTCTTAGAAAGGCCTTACTCACTTTTAAATCATTATTTTAAAGAGGCCCCAGTGTGTTTTTCTTTCTAGCACTTTTACGATTTTATTTTCAACGTGTAAAACTTTGATCCGTCAGGAATTTGTGTTGCGGTGTGAGGTAGGAGTCCAACTTTTATTCTCTCAGTTGTCCCAACAGCATCCATTGCATCATCTATCTTTTCATGGGGAGTTCTGAGAAGATCACATCGCAACTGCAAGGCAGGGATGTGGTCCCCTAGTGTAGCCAGGAGCAGGTCTGCTTTATTCATGCCCCAGCGGAGCCACAGTCCATGGTCTACTCCATGCCACCCCGAACAAGCCCGATGTCTGATCTTGGAAGCTAAGCAGGGTTGGGCCTGGTTAGTACTTGGATGGGAGACCACCTAGGAAGACCAAGTGCTGTAAATGTAAATAATAAAACAAACAAAAGGAGGGTAGTTTTGAGGTGTGGAGAAAAATTAGGGTTTCACAACATGGAAACTACTTACAACTGAATCGATGATTTAGGAAATCTATCCCTACCCAAACCTTTATGTTTCTGGCTCCAGCTGTACCCTAGGAATGTGACTTTTTTTTTTTTTTTGGATCAGCTCTTCTCTAGTTGTGGGACGTCATAGCATTCCACAAAAACAGTGCTGACACGATGCAAGTTGACTGCAAAATGATGGGACACGCTTTGCAACTCGGTGGGATTTCATGTGGTGGGAGAAAGTGGCTGTGGAGAGGGATCAAGAGTGAGTCATTAACAAAGGAGGCCTCGGTGGTCAGTCCAAAGGGTAATGAACGTGGAGAGAGTGGCCACTGGCGAAGGCGGGACAGGCTGCTCCAGGGACAGTAACTAGAACATCGAAGGAGTCAGACCACGACACGTGTTGGGGTTCCCCAGGGCCGCCAGAACAAAGTGTGGCTTAAATGACGGAAATTTATTCTCTCACAGTTCTGAAAGTTCAAAGTCTAAAATCGAGGTTTCGGAGCGGCCACAGTCCCTCCAGAGGCTCTAGGGATGAATCTTTCTGGCCTTTTCCTAGCTTCTGGTGGTGGCCAGCCATCCTTGGCATTCCTTGCTCATAGACCCATCACTCCAACTCCCGGGT
>NW_011889291.1:447885-461807 GCF_000151845.1 Pteropus vampyrus | reverse complement strand
CCAGAAATCATTTGCAAGATAAGCAGCCTTGTGCATTTTCCTAAGCATCTGCAGCTTGCAGCAGGTCCAGGCATGCCCACCCTTGATTCAGAGCGCAAAATTCAACAGGAACCTGTGGACCAGCTGAGATTCTGGCAACAGAATTTTCTTTTATTGCATTAAAAAAAAAAATTAAATTAATCGTAAAATAATATGGACATTTTTCTTTTGTTATGTAGCCCTGTAAATTTTAACACATGTGCTGATTCGTGTAACCATGACTATCAGGGTATAGAAGAGTTCTGTCACCCCAAAATTCCCCTGCACTACCCCTTTACAGTTTCACCCTTCCTCTCCCCGCTACCTCTCCTGGCAACTCTGTTTTCTGTCACTAGAGTTTAGTCTTGCCAAGACGGTCATATAAATGGAATCGCATAATGTATAGTCTTTTGAGACTGACTTCTTTCATTCAGCCTAAGGGCAATAGGACTTTACTTTTTTTCAATAGACGATTTATCAGAGCAGCCATAGATTCACAACAGGAAGTTTCCACATACCCCACACAGGCACAGCCTTCCCGTGATCAGCACCGCACCAGAGTGGTATCTTTGTTACAATCAATGACCCTACACTGACACATCGCGATCACCCCAAGTTCATAGTTTACATTAGAGTTCACTCTTGGTTTGGACAGACGTGTCGTGGCCTGTATCCACCATTACAGTATCACACAGAGTGGCTTCACTGCCCTAAAAAGCCCCCTGTGCCCACCTACTCATCCCTCCCTCCCCCAGCCCCTGCTCCTTTTACTGTCTCCGTGGTTTTGCCCTTTCCAGAATGTCGTAAACTTGGAATCATACAGTTTGTAATCTTTTCAGATCAGCTGCTTTCACTTAGTAACATACATTTAACTTTCCTCCGTGTCTTTTCATGGCCTGACAGCTCTTTTTTTTTCACAGTGAACAACGGCCCATTGTATGGAGGTCCCACAGTTTGTTTATCCATTCACCTGTGGAAGGACGTCTCGATTCCTTCCAAGTTTTGGCAATTACGAACAAAGCTGCTATAAACATCCATGCAGGCTTTCATATGCACATAGCTTTCGACTCACTTGGGTAAATTACCAAGGAGCTCGACTGCTGTATCTTATGGTAAGAATATGTTTAGTTTTGTAAATTATCTTCCAAAGGGGCTTTGTATTCCCACCAGCAGTGAATGAGAGTTCTGTTGCTCCACAGGTAACGGGATTTTAAGAAATATTGAGACATAGTAATAGCTAATTTTATTGGAAAGCTTTATTGAAACAAAGTAACTTTATGTACATTATTTATTTTTTTGGCAGAGAAGGATCCTCTCTCTTTTCCAGTTTGATGGCGATGTAATTGACATATAACATTGTATCAGTTTAAGGTGTACAATGTGTTGATCTGAAACACTTATATACTGAAATTGAAAACCACCTCCATCACCTTACATTCCCATTCTCTTCTGTGGTGAGAACATTTAAGACCTACTCACTTAGCAAGTTCAAGCCTATAACACAATATTATTAACTGCAATCACCATATTATACATTAGATCCCCGGAACTTATCCACATTGTTTAAGTTAAATTTTATTTTTTAAATTAAAATTTCTTGGGGTAACATTGGTTAATTTCAGGTGTATGCCATTGTAATGCACCACCTGTGTACTCTATTTTGAGCTCGCCCCTCAAAGTCTAGTCAAATCACCATGTATTTGACCCCCTTGACCCTCTTCATCCCTCCCCAGGCAATAGGATTTTTAATCACAGAGAAATCTAGAAAAATAAATTGGATTCCAGCCGTATGCAGTTTTTTCTTAAAACATTATATAACACTTTCCATATTATTAAAAAAAAAATCTTTCCATATCATTAAACGTGTTAAAAATGTGTTTAATGACTGCATAATTGATTTTATCATATTATTACACTGCATTTTACTTAACCGTGCACCTTAGGCTTTGTGCTAAGTGTATATTAAAACAATGCTACCATGAGTGTGGCTATGTGTAGATATTTGCCTACTTCTCATATTTCTTCAGAATGAACTCTCAGAAGTGGAAATACTGGCTTGCAAAAAACAAACATTTTTGCTTCTTGGCACACAGTGCCAAATGCTCTCCAGGCTACAATGTATGCTGAAAGCAGCAAGCCAAAGCAAGATTTTGTATTTTTTAAAAAGTCGCTATTAAAATAGACAAAAAGATGTCTCATTTTTGATTAGCAATTAGTGTCTTTGAGTATTCGTGGGGTGGAGTATTCGTGTCTTCCCGGATGAACGGGCACGATTGGCTTGCTTGTTTCACCTGGATATTTGTGACTTCCTCGTTCATGATCTTGTCCATCTTGTGGTTGCAATATTCATGTAAATCGATTCACATAAGCTCTTTAAGTTCTAAAGAGAGACAACTTAGTACATTCTTTTCTCATTTCTTCTACTGTTCTTAAGCTCAGAAAGAGCTTTAAAATCTCAGAGGTTTGAAATCCATTTACTTTTATTTCCTTCTAGTTTCTTCTAGTCGCACAAAAGTGTGTAGTTGGAGTTTTAGATACTTAACTCTTCAGATCACCTTGTATTCATTAGCTATTGCTGAATAACAAATTACCCCGAAACTTAATTGCTGAAAACTACAGCCTATGGGTCAAATGTGGCCCACTACCTGTTTTTATAAAATTCTGTTGGAACACACGCCCATTTGTTTACAAGTTGCTTATGGCTGCTTTTGCACTGCAACAGCAAGTCAACTTGTGACAAAGACTGAATGGCCCATGACACATAAAATATTTACTATTTAGTCCTTCATGAAAAATATTTGCCGATCCCTGCAAATGGCCAACGCAGAAGCTGCAATGCCGTTTATGGTCCAGCCTTGAAAGTCACATACTATCCTACAGAATTCCATTGATCACACAGGTCACTCCACCTCTGATTTCATTTGAGAGGGGCCTTGAATACCAGGAGGTGAAGATCAAAGGGGGCCATCTTAGAGGCTGAATGCCACCCCTGAAATTTGTCTGCAGGTATTTTTGCAAAGATGCTTGGCTGCTGGTCTGATACTCATGTTTCCTTCTTCATTACTAAAAAACATGGATTTTATCTTGGACAGCAACAGGCTCCATTTAAAATACAAATTTCCCCAGATTCCCTTATAGCTAGAAGTGGCCACGTGAGCCGTTTGTGGCTAATATAAGAGACATAAGTGGACATTGATGGAAGGAAATTAGAAAAACAATATCATCCCTGCCTTTTTACACATAATCTTTCCCCTTTCTTGCTACCTTGGTCACAGTCGTGACGCCTGGAAGCACAGCAGCCATGTTGAGACCACGAGGACAAAAGTCACACGGCTAGGGATGGTGATATAAAAAGATGGGCTGGCCCTAGATCTCAGCAATCACCCTGGAGCCTCTGCATCAGCGCTGGGCTCTTTATTTCCAGACTGTATGTTATATGAGTGATAGCAAACTCCTCCCTCCCTGTTTCAGTCACTGTTCGACTTTTTGGGGGTCATAAACAGCTAAATTCAATCCCAAAGGGTCCTAATGTAGTATGAAGAAAGGATCTTTTTCCTCTCTCAAGTTGTTAATTAATTGTCTCATTAGCATCGACTGATCCGCGATACGGCCTTCATGATGCAAAAATCACACACACAGGCACGGATTCTGTCTCCAATCTCCAATATTGCTCGAGCAATATTGTTTAATTATTTTAACTCTCCGATGCATTTTCATATTCAATAAGACTCCCTTTCTCCTCTTAATTTTGCCTCAATTATATTCACCTCCTTTTTCTTCTCTGTGAACTTTCGTGTTGGTTTGTCACCACCGTCCCCCACCCTCTCTGCGTCAGGATCTGAAATCAGAGTCTGATATTTAAGGATAACTATTTTGTTGTTTGGTTCAGGATGGCTGTTGCTTTCTAGCCCCGATTTTATTTTCTAGGCTGCTTATGGGGTCCGCACTGGATCATGCCAGACCGTGCGCTCAGAGCCGCCCACCACCATCTCACTGGATTTACATGATCCTCGCTGGAAGTAGAAACTGTGATTCCCCCCACTTTACAGGTGAGGAAATTGAGCCTCGGAGGGGATCCCTAAGTTGTTCAGTGTCATGAAGCTAAGAAAGGACGGGAGGTGTGATTCAAACTTACACCCAACTCTGAGGGCTGTTTCAACTCCTACACGGTCCTGCCTCCCCTTCGTCTTGTCATTACCTCAGAAAGGAACCTACGGTTGACTCGAGGGGTGCCAAACAGCCTCCGCCAGACGTGGCAGGCCGCTGAACTCCCAGAGGGAGATGCCCACAAACTCCCTGTTTTGTGCCTTCCCCCTACCCTCATGTCCCTGGCTTCTCAGAAGGAAACTGAGGCAGACTGATGCGTGGCCAGCTCTCCCAGACAGCCACAGAAAGGAATCCAGAATTTTCCTGGGCAGGGGAAAATGTCAGGGCACACTAGACAGGGACCTGTTATGTGGGGGGAAGGAAACTGCCAGGACTTCACCCCTACAGAGACCCCGGTAGAAGTTGGCTTCACCCAAGTTCAGAATCCCACTTCCTGTGACCTATATCCACTAACATTTCTATGGTCCCTTCACCTCTCTGTCCTTTTTGTCTTCGCACTAGTTTTGCCCACGCCCCTGAACAGGAAGCATTAAGTCCATTTGTTCAGTGTACCAAAGATACTGAGCAGCTATTGTGTGCATGGGACCATGCCGAGGTTCAGCCAGGAAAGTGATTGACAAAGTCCCTCCTCCCTGGAGTTGACCGTCTAGATGGCAGCCATGGCCCTCCTCTCTTGAGCATCACGTAAGGTAACAGGCTCCGCATTCCTCTGGAACCTTTTCCAACAGCGTGCATGGGGGAGGGCTGTCCGCCACCGCCATCCTCGCTCAGTTTGGCTGAGTCTCGATCATTCCGTCAATCCATCCATCAGTGGAGGCATCAGACAGGACGTGGGACCCCCTGAGGATGTGACTTTTGGCAGGTCAGCTGGCTGACTGCCCGTCAGGTCTAGTTCTATGACTAGCTGCGGGTCCCCCGAGGGCACAGACTCTGGCATCACCTAGTCCTCAGCCACCTGAATGGCTTTGCAGCGCTGATTCATCCTTTAGGCGCTGTGCCCAGGGCCCACAATACCTTTAGGGGCCCATGAAAATGTTTTGAATTTAATTTCTTTTAAGACCAGAAGAGACAAGTGAATAAAAAAAAATAATAATGAATATGTAATCATAAATCTAGCCTGGATTATATTCATTTTTATACCAACACAGTTCAAAAATCTAATTACTACTTTTGTTGAAATGGAAGAGGGGGCCCATGAAAGCAAAAAGACCGAGGGTCTCCTTCCAGAAATGCCGCAGCCCCACCTGTCACCCCACTCTCTGTGGAGAGATTGGGTCTCATCCTGCTGCTGTTCAAAACCCTCCTGCAGCCCCTCAGCACACCCTCGGCACACTAAAAAAAAAAAAAAAAAAAAAAAAAAAAATGTTCAGCCCTAACGACCACAGCACCTGCTGGCTCCTTTGCTCTCTCTGTTCCAAACCCACTGGCCTCCCTGCTGTTCATTCCTGCTTCAGGTCCTTTTCACGTGCTCTTCCCTCTGCCTTGACCGCTGTTTCCTAGTTCCTACCATAGCTGACTCCTTCTCATCCTTCAGGTCTCAGCTCAAATGTCGCCTCCTCCAAGAGGCTCTCCCGATCCTCCAAACCGAAGCAGCCCGCTTGCATCACGTCGCTCTGCTTGTGCATCTCCATATCTCTGCCTGAAATTTTCCTCCTTGTTCATCTGATGTCTCTCCTGGTTCCTGTTACCTATGGCTGCGTCATGTCATCCCCTCCCCCCTGAAACTTATTATCTTTCACAGCGTTGGGAGTTGGCTGGGCTCAGCTGAGTGGGTCTTACTCAAGGTTTCTCAATGGTCACAGTCAGGCTGTGAAGGCAGTCAATTAATTCCGGGCTACCTGCCCCTCCCCGCCAGGCTCAGCCGGGCCTTGACCGCAAGACCTAGGTGTGGCCCCTCTGTGTGACCTAGCCTTCCTGTCATCATGGCGGCTGGTTCAAGTGGGAGTGCTCAGAGGGAGCAGGAACGAGCCTCATCGCCGTGAGGGCATCACGTCACTTCCACCATACCCGACTGATTGAGGAGGTGGACATGAAGGTCTGCCCAGGTCCAAGCGGAGGGGACCTAGACCCAGCTCTTGTGCAGGGGTGTCAAGTTCACACCGAAGAAGAGCAAGTGGGAGGGGACGGATCGTTACAGCTGCTCTTGCAGAACACAATCTACTCCATCCCCACTGGAGTGTCCCCTCCAGGAGGGCAGGGTCTTTGTTCAGGTTGTTCACTGTCGCGTCCCCAACACCTAGAAAGTGCTCAGCACACAGTAGGTGCTCAGCACACAGGGTGCTATTCAAGAAACATTCCAATACTTTCTTGAAAAATCCTGTGTTCTGAAAATGCACACTCCCAAGATAACAAGATGTTATTTATATACTTATACAAATTATAGTATAAACAATATTTATAACGGGATATTAATTATAACAAATATTATCTTAAACATAAATTAAATATTATATTTAATAACAAAAATAATTGAGGAAAAACAAGGTTGTGGGCGGAACAACAAAATGTACTGCACTTTGCACCCAGAGCATCAGCAAAACCAGTTGGCATCCTGGTCAAAGTCCCACTCCACATAACCTCTCTCGGCATCTTTGCCAGTCTCTCTTCTCCAGACTCAAACCCAGGGCACTGGCCTCTCCTCTGAGATGAAGGCATTCGCTTCTCAGAGAGGTCGTTTTTAACCCAGTTCAAATATGATCCAGCCTGTGGTGTTTTAATTTATTGCTTCAAACTAGGGCAAAATATCTTTGCAGTATCTTTTCACCTGAACTTGAAACTTCCTCAGCCAAGAGAGCAGAAGGTATAGAGGTTTTTGAAGACCCAAATCAGCCACAGGACTCAGCGTATAAAACCCAGTCTTGGAACCAGCCATAATACCCAACACAAAACCCAGCCATGAAACTCAGCCACGGAACCCAGCATGAAAGCCAGCCACTATTCTTCCTGAAGGAAGGCATTTTTGTAGCTATTATGGTTTTTTTTCTTTTTAAGTACGATTACTCATATGCCATTAAGACTTTCTATGTAATTATGAAAAAGTGCTAGGAAAAAAAACATGTCAACCAACCTTCGGTGTTAACCCAACATCTGCCCACTTTCCCTGAAGTCCAAGAAAAAGGTAGCACAAACGAATTTGCCCGCGGGGACCAGAGGCGCCCAGGACAGGACAGCAGAACCTCATTTCAGCATCTAAGACGCAGTCCAGCTGTGCAGTAATGAGAGCAAGGTGTTGGTGGTTCTGCCACCTCCCCGCTGGGCACGCTCAGGCACGTTGCTCCTTTGTCTCGCCGTCTGTCAAACGCCGCACCAAGACTAGCTTTGCATGCGTGCCACTTGAGCAGTAGCCCAGAACCCTACACTCAGAAGGGCCCTGTGCTTGGTCTAACTCTCTGCAGTTGCTGCCTGGAAATCCCCGCCCCCAGCGTTGCTGAGATATAATTGGCACATAACTGTGTAAGCTTCAACGTGTGGATTTGATACATTTATAAACTGCAAAATGATGACCTCTGTCCGTCTGTCCGTCCAGGACCTCCAGCCTATTGCATAGCTACCATTTCTTTTTTGGAGTGAGAACATCTAAGATCTACTCTCTTTGCAACATTCGAGTCTATGATGCACTGTTATTATCTATAACCACCGTGCTGTACATTAGGTTCTCAGTCTTGTTCATCTTCTAACTGGAAGTTTGCTCCCCATTTCTCCTGTGCCTCAGCCCCCAGCAACCACCATTCTACTTTGTTTTTCTGATTTTTATTTTTTTAGATTCCACGTGTAAGAGAAATCATAGAGCATTTGTCTTTCCCTCTCTGACTTATTTAACTGAGCATATGTCTCCATCTGGAAAGTCTTCATCATTTTACCTCTGAACTCGTGCTTCGTAAGTGAAGTTTTACGGGACGATGGAGCACGGACAGAAGTGAGGATCTGCATGCATACAGCGTTCGCGATGCTCCATGAGCACAATGTTTCAGTGGACCATGGTGCGTGACGGCTCAGCAGGACTCACAATGAGTGTGTGGTGCTCTGTTTAGGATGGAGTGAGACAGACACTGACGGTCGCTAGAGGCAACAGGTTCCTCACCAACCAGACCCTGCTTCTGACTCTGAAAGAAAGCAGGAGTGTTCTAAGAAACAAAGATCAGGAAACTCTATTATATTTTTTCCCACTCACGTTACTGTTCCACATTAGCTAACTACGTATGCTAAAGATCACACGGAAGTAGAATGAATGAGAAGACAACCCACAATTCCTTTTTCCATCGGCCCTTCCTTGCTCACCAGCAAGCGGAAAGAGAGCACGTTGGTAGAATGTGCCTGCATCAAAAAGTGAGTATTTTGTGCAGCATTTCCACTGTTCTGGTGTGAGCAAGCTACGAAATACAAACTGTGTACTTTTGGGGGTTTCGCCAACAATTTAAAATGCTCTTATGTTTGCATCGAAAACCGTTATTGGACAAGATAAAGACGAGTGATTCAATTCAGGCTGAGAATTTAATATTTTAAGTCCTTATTACTGAGAATGACTTGGGAAGTAGAAAACACTATGACTAATTCAGAGAGAGACAAGTGAAGAAAGGGAAAAGCTTGTATTTCTTTTTTTTTTTTAACAAGAAGTCCCTCAAATTATGCAGCTGGCCTTGTGTAGAATCTAACCTGTAGTGAGGTTACACATTTATAGTACATAAAACTCTTGGTCCCAAGCTTGGCACAAAACAGGACTTTGGTGAAGATTAGCCACCACTGCAGCCACCGTCATCATCATCCTCATCATCATCACTATCATCACCGCCACCTCACCATCATCACCAGCATCGCCATCATCGTAACTATCATCATCATCATCATCATCACCACCATCACCATTATCACCATCATCGTAACTATCATCATCATCATCATCATCATCACCGCCATCACCATTATCACTATCATCGTAACTATCATCATTATCATTGTCATCACCATCATCATCATCATCATCATCCCTCTCTGTCCACAACCCTTGTGTTCTCACACTCCTGTCTCCAGCTCCCTAACTGCACCCTCCTCTCCGCATTGGTCAGTCCAGACTTAGGGGTCCCATGACCCCTCTCTCCCCACTACCTTCAACCCTCTGCTTGTCCCTTCTGGGCACGCCTTGCCTGCACACTGCCCCTGGCACCTACACTCTCGCATCCGTTCAGCCGACAGCACCCTGCCTGCTCTGAGGGGCACAGTCTGAGTCAGCTGAGCCCCCGGCCCTCTTCCAAATCGGCTCCTCTCCCCTTCGCTCATTCCAACATCCCTCAAAATCTCATTACCTGTAATTGAAAAAGAAGTCTGTCCGTGCTCCCAGAATCCTTCGCTATCTCTTCTGCTAATGACCCAAAGCAAAAACGCTTCTCAAGGTGGTACCCCTCCAGCTGCCCACAACCTTCTTTCTTCTCTTTAGCAGCCAACTTTGTGCTCACTTCTCAGAGATGACACTCTGTCCTCCACACGCCACTGCCAGCCCATCTGTCTCACTGGGGACCCCTCGGTTCCTGCAGTCACCGGCCACTCCGGGCTGCGCTGACCTCCTGCAGCATCTGGCTCTGTCAACCATCTGTACTGTTTGAAATCCTCCTGTCCTAAAATGCACCCAGGATTTGTCTTAACCAGGTGTGGTAAGACACACAGACACAGAAATGACTGAAATGAAAGAAGACGTTTGTATTCACAGTCCCCAGAAGAAGGAGGCACACACCACGCCAGGCCGCACGTGGAAGCACCAGCGTCCATCAGGAAGAGGGAATGAGGGGAAGATGTGGGCAAGAGCCTTCATCGTGGTTTCCATGGGAAAGGCGAGACAGGGCGGGGCGAGATCTAAGATCGGCTGGTTTGAATATTCGGTCTTTAGTTGTCTGGTACTTCGCCCTGGGTGATTAGAGCAGGATATCCTTGGCCCTGGTGCAGAGGTGACAAAGGAGTTGGTTGTGGGTGTGAGTTTTGTATTGCCTGGCTTGCCGAAGAAGGGCATGCTGCCTCAGGGAGTGTTCGCTGTCTCTAGGAATTAGCTGCCCTTGGGAGGCGGGCAGTGTCACAGGATCAAAGGCCCCAGAAGGGCAAAGCATCAGAAAACATACAACATAAAAAGGCGTGATTAATATACTCTTTCACCTGTGACTCCTGCTCACCTTTCCCCCTGTATCGATGCACCTGTTTGTTTCTCATGGCGGTCCCTTGCTCCCTGTCCCCTGTTCCTGAGCCATCCCATTCATCCCGTGTCTTCTGTCTCCCATTCATCTCTATCTGTTGCATTTGCTTCTCAGGGGCCCCCAGACTCATGAGTCCACCTTCTTCCTAGACGTGTCGCCGGAACCCATCTCAACATTGTCCACCCACCCAAGTGTGACCTGAGGATCATTCTGGAGGCCACCTTCCCCCTCATCCCTTGCAACTGGTTGACCATCCAGCTCTGATGGTGTTACCTCTTTAATATTTCTCCAAAGCTCCCTCTTTGCGCCACCCCCAGTGTTGCACGCCTTCATTCATTCCGTCGATAAATGCTTATCGGCCCCTTCCTGCACCAGGCCCTAGGGCAGGTTCCTGGGGCCACTGTAGTGGCCAGGACCAGCACAGTCCTTGCCACAGGGATCTCATGGTCCCTGAAGATCCAGACACTAGACATCTGTTTTAGTTTTGAATCAGCTTCCTGCTTGATGCTCCTGACTCAGCCCACCCGCATCCCTGCCTGCCACCAGAAGCCAAAGAGATGACTCTGAAAACAGATGGGATGGCATTACTCATCCCTGCTTAGAATCCTGAGACTTCCCTACAGCCCTGAAGAGAGTTCACGCGTCTTAGCTGGAGACGCAAAGCCCTTCCCCAACTGAACTCGCTGGTCTATGGGATGATTCGCTCTTTCCTTCCTCGTGGTCTTAAGCACCGGGCACCATGCAAGCTCAGCTTCTGCTTCCCCAGCACACTGACCCTCACCTGTCTCCTGGTCAGAGGCTCCTCCTCTGTCTGCCTCAAGGTCATGTCCCTTCTTCATCCTTTCTGGTATCAGATAGGCCAAGACTAAAGTTTGAGAAGACACGCAGTCATTGTAGGTGTGACCCAGCCCTGGGAATTGCCTCAGAGGAGGTCAAGGCCAAGGCTTTGAAATGTGCACACATTTCTGCTTGGCCACCCCAATTTTGGGGGGATGCCTCCTGCCGATGAACTTGCACATGCAAGGAAATTCACGTGTGGAGATTCCAGCTGCATTGTTTGTGGTAGCAAAGTCTACATGTCTGTCCATCATGGGCCAGTTAAATAAAAACAGTGGCCCCTGCATGAAACATATGGCCGTCGTGGTGTACTTGTAAAAGCAGCTTAGAGGCACCGCACTGTGGTAAGCTCTCTCCTTTATGTGTACTGAAACCCTCATCACATTTAGATCTAGGAAGTAGGTTCTATAATTCTCCCCATTTTAGGATGAAGAAGAAAACTGAGTGGGCATGGAAGGGTTAAGTGACCCGCCTGGAGTCATGGAGGGTGAAGTGACAGAGCCAGATGGGACACCTCTGTCAGCTGATTTGGAAAACTGTCTAACATCCAGTGTTCATTTCAAAAGTGAAGAATGGTCTTGTAAAATTTTTAACATTTGGGAGAAGCCGAATGTAGGGAAATCAGGAGCTGTTTGCAGTATCTTTGCAACTTTTCTGTAGGCCTAAAATCACTACAAAATAAAAAGTTTAGCAAGAGCTATTGACACACTCATGTTCACAGCAGCATTATCCAAAAGGTAGAAGCGACCCGAGTGCCCATCGGTGGATGACTGGATAGACGGAATGTGGTCCATCCACACAATGGAATATTATTCAGCCTTGAAAAGGAAGGAAATTCTGACACGGGCTACGACATGCGTGAACCCTGAGGACAGTCTGCTCAGTGAAATAAGCCAGACACGAAAGGACCAATACTTTAGAATTCCACTCATAAGAGGTCTCTAGAGGAGTCAGTCAAATCCATAGAAACAGAAAGTAGATGGCTGGAGCCAGGGGCTGGGGGCGGGGGAGGGGAGTTAGTGTTTAATGGGGACAGAGCGTCAGTTTGGGAAGGTGAGAAAGTTCTGGAGATGGATGGTGGGGATGGTCGCCCAAGAATTGTGAATGTGCTTCATGCCACTGAACTATATGAACTATACACCTAAAAAACGCCCTTCTGCACACCCTAGTGCCAGCTCTGTCCCTGGAAACTTTAACCAATATTTGCCAAAGACATTATATCCCATCAGCGTTGTTGGCTGAGGCTGATCTCCAAGACACCTGGATTCATGCCACTTGGCTGGCACCCAGAGCTCAGAGGCTTTTATCTCTGGGCACAGATTCTCCATGACAAGAAACCTCAGTGTCTGGCCAACAGCAAACAGAGCGAAGGAATGAAAAAAGCAAATTGCCTTTCCTAAAGGGGTGGGAGATAGGCTAAGGTGACTCGGTCAGGGCTGGGGCTGAGGCTCAGGCTGGGAAGGGAGAGTTTAGCTGGCCAGGGCCCCTCCCCTCCTCTTCTCTCTTCCTCTTCTCTCTTCCGGGGCAGAAACCACCCCTGAACCACAAAGCACAGGCACAGGCGAGTGAGCAGGTGGGCATGGTGGGGGCTGGGGTGCTGGGGACAGACCTCCAAGGAGCAGAGGGAGGTCCCCGAGACCACAAGAGATATATCGGCTTTGCAAGCCCACAAGCTGGACTGTATCAGGGCCTGGGAAGTTCAGACATAGCAGTCATTGGTGATCATGATCATAATTACAGGTGACCCTTGAACAACACGGTTTAAAGTGAGTAGGCCCACTTACATGCAGGTTTTTACAATAAATATATTGGAAAAAATATTTGGAGATTAGTGACAGTTTGAAAAAACTCACAGGCGACCCATAGGATTTTCTTAACATTTTCTTTTCTCTGACTTATTTTACGGTAATACATATAACATACAAAATATGTGTTCAGCTATTGTTTATGTTTTCCGTAAGGCTTCTGGTCAACAATAGGCTATTAGTAAATACGTAAATTTTTAGGGAGTCAAAAGTTACATGTGGATTTTTGACTGCATGGGTGTCAGCATCCCTAACCCCTGCATTGTTCGAGAACCGTACTGTACTTACGATGTATTTAAGCTCCCTCAAAGGCGCAGGAAGCCCCTGCTATGACGTAGGATGCTTTTGTGTAAATTGCAAAAAAGCTGTGCCCCACCCCCAAGAGGCAGGAGCACACAGGAATTGAGCTAATGGGCTGCAGGGTCACAGGACAGAGTTCAAGCTCCAGCTCTGCCATCTAGGCCGCCTAGGACATGTTATTCAACTTCTCTGCACCCCAAAGTTTGCTCTTGTGAAAAATAAAGATGACAGCAATTAAAAAAATAAATAAATAAAAAACTCAGATTAAACCTGAGAGCCCAGAGCTGTATAGTGATGGGGTAGGCATCCCATCTAGCCTGCCCAGCGCCCCAGACTCAGGGGCCCATGTCTGCGCCCAGACTAAAGCCCCAGACATGGGGCGACCCAGGCATCTGGTCTATGAGTGGCGCAAGAAGGGGCGGAGCCCATTGGAGCAGATTCCCAGGCTTTGGCTGGGCCCCCTAATTCCAGCCAGAGTTCTTTGCTCTTTTCCTGGGTTCCAGGACGATGGTTTCTTGTGTCCCTGCACCTGGCATGTCGATAACCCTAGTAGGCCATGGTCACTTTCCAACCCACCCACCCTCCCCACCCCTTCCTTCCTGTTTGGGGCCACAGACGCAGTGTTTGTGACACTTGGGCTGTTCTCACGACCAGTTTCGCCGCTGCACGTGATTTTTCA
>NW_011889291.1:435906-445100 GCF_000151845.1 Pteropus vampyrus | reverse complement strand
CACCTAGGAAGAACAGGTGCCGTAGGCGAAAAAATAAAAAAATAAGGGATTGTAAGCTGACAAGGTCTTCGTAATCTGTGAGGACAACCAAGGGTTGCCACAACTGAAAAATAAAAAAGAAAAAATAAATAAAAATAAAAATAAAAAAGATACACATATGCAATGGAATATTATTCAGCCATAAAAAAGAATGAAATCTTGCCATTTGCAATAACATGGGTGGTCCTAGAGGGTATTAGCTGAGTGAAATAAGTTAGAAAGAGAAGGACGAATACCATATGATTTTATTTACTTGTGGAATCTAAAAAACAGAACAAATGGACAAACAAAACAGAAACAAACTCATAGATACAGAGAACAAACTGATGGTTGCCAGAGGGGAAAGGTGGTTGAAGAGATGAGTGGAAAAGGGGAAGGAGATAAGGAGGTACAAACTTCCAGTTATAAAATAAGTCATGGGGATGTAGTGTACAGCGTAAGGCATAGAGTCAATGATAACTGTTACAACTATATGCGGGTATGCTAGACTTATTGTGACGATCACTTTGTAAGGTATGTAAATGTTGAATCATTATGTCGTACTCCTGAAACTATAATAAAAAATAAATTGAAGAAAATAAAAAAGAGGGACAGTCACATTCACCGCATCATTATTTTGCTTGATGGGGATTTGGAGGGGCCTGGGGTCCGTTGCTGGGCAGAGGGGTGGGCAATATACAGGCAAGAGTCCTGTGAGCAGCTGGGGGTAACAGATTTGGCTTGCATGAAGCAACCTGGATGGCTCTTCCTAACCAAGTTCCTCATGATAGCCCAAAAGAGAAAACGACCCAAATGTCTATCAACTGATGATAGATAATAAAATGTTCATTCCTCCATATGGTAAAATAAGGCCATGAAACACTGACACATGCTACAATGTGGATGAACTTGGAAAATCATATAGTGAGTGAAAGAAGCCAGACGTAGAAGTCACATACCATACAATTCCATTTATATGAAATGTCCACAATAAGCAAATGCATAGAAACAGAAAGCAGATTACTGATTGCCAGGGGCGATGGGAAGAGGGCGTGAAGGGTGACTACTAAGGGGTTTGAGCTTTCTTTTGGGGCTGATAAAAATGTTCTGGAATTAGATTAAGGTGATAGTTGCACAACCTTGTGAAGTTAGTAGAAACCACTGAGCTGTACATTTTAAAAGGGATGAATTTTATGGTACGTGAATTATAGCTCAAGAAAAATAAGTAAACACATGAAGATTCTGATTTAAGCAAGAAACAAAATGCCAATAGAGAAAAGAAGAAATAAGAGCTAGGGATAACGCAAAACCATGTAGATAAATGAAAAACACGTGCACATAAGACAAACTACATCTTCCAGAGTCAGAAACAAAGAAAAAGATACACACCAAACTCTCTAGGATGGTTGGGATTCTAGAATGGAATGGATAAAGGAAATAAATGAAAAAAGAGGCAATGATCCCCCCATAATCCCTCCCATAACCACACCCCACCTTACTCCCTACCTTCCTGTCAAACTCTAAATTACTTGTGAATAAGTTTAGTGAAAATGGCACAGATACAATACAAAATTATAAAATTTCATTGAAGGGATAAAGCAAAATCTGAAGCAATAGAAAAACATATCATATCTTTGATGGGTCAACGTTGATAAAATATAAAATTTCTCACAAATTAATTTATGACTTTAATGCAATTACATTCAACATCTCCACGGAGAAGGGATAATTATTTTTCTTGAATTGGATAAAAATTATATGAAAGTATAGCCAAGACAAATGTAACAAGGAAGAGGAAGGTAATTCAATTGATGAAGTTTAAAATGGATCATTAAATAGATGAATAAGAAAAGAATTAACATCCACAACCGTATCCCAGGATATACGAATATCTACATGTGAAAAAAGTGGCATTTTAATTTCCAGGGAAGAAGGTGATTTACTTTTAAAGTGGTGTTGGCCCAACCATGAATATCCATCCAAAAAGACAGGTGGACCCTTGAAAACTATCCAAAACTTTGAGCCCAATTTCCTGCCTTAGAAAATAAAGACAAATGTATTAACCTTTTAAAAATTAAAAAAAAAAAAAGACGGGTAGACCCTCTGCTGATGAATTAAACAAAAATATATTCAAATATATTCCAGGTAGATGCAATACTCAAATATAAAAGAATAGAAATCTTGCTAGGAAATCTAAGTGACTACACATACGACCTGAGGACAAAAGAGACTTTTCCTAAGCAATACTGGAAACTCTGGGTGACAAAACATACCACAAATTTTGAAGTCAATAATTCAAATGACAAAGAGCACGTACAAATTGAGAAAAAGATAATCCAAGGGGAAAAAAGGGACAAAGAATGTGAAAGCAGTACACAGAAAAGTAAATTCAAGTCACCAAAACTCAGTTTCAGCAGTAACTGGATAAATGTAGATTAAACCCACAGCGACATGCCAATACCACTTTCTCAGACTGGCAAAAATTTTTAAAAGTGATAACACTATTGCTTGTGAGGCTGTAGGGAAAAAGACACTTGTGAATCGCTCATCGGTGTGGCTGTGCTCTCCAAAAGGGTTTGAACACTATCTTGGCAACATCTATTTTGGATACAAATCTTTTTTCAGATGTGTTCTGTAAATATTTTCTTCCAGTCTGTGACTTATCATTTCATCTTCTCAACAGCATCTTTTGCAGAGCAAAAGTGTTTAATCTTAAAGTTCATCATCAATTTTTTTCTTTCATGGATTATGCCTTTGATGTTGTATGTAAAAACCCATTACCAAATCCAACGTCACCTAGATTTTCTCCTACCTATGTTTCCTCCTAGAAGCTTTATTGTTTTGTGTCTTACATCTACCTCTATGATCCCTTGCGTGTGTGCTAAAATGCATATAAAACACGATTTACCACTTTAATAATTTTTAAGGGTACAATTAAGAGGCATTGAGTACATTCACAATGTCCTGCAACCATCACTGCTACCTATTTCCAGGACTTTAAAAAATTTATTTTTAATCATAGTTGACATTATTTCCAGAACCCTAAGAGAAACAGTATCCATTTAACAACAACTCCCCACTCCCCTCCTCCCTAGCCTGTGGTAACCTCTATTCTACTTTCCGTCTCTGTAAATTTGCCTGTTCTAGGTAACTCGTTATGATCCATTTTGGGTTCATTTTTGTGAAAAGTATAAGGTCTATGTCTAGATTATTTTATTTATTTATTTATTTTTGCATATGGAATTCCAACTCTTCCAGCACCATCTGTTGAAAAGATTGTCCTCTCTCCATGAAGTTACCAATGCTCCTCTGCTGTCGAAGATCAATCGACTATATTTATCTGGGTCTATTTCTGGGCTCTCTGTTCTGTTTCATTGATCTATGTGTCTATTTTTTTTTCTTTTGCTAATCTCACACTGTCTTGTGGAAATTCACACTGTACTGTGAATTTGTGGAAAGTCTTGTTGTTGTTGTTTTTTTCAGTATTGTGTTGGCTTTTCTAGGTCGTTCCCTTTCTGTATAAACTTTAGAATCGACCCTTTCTATCTACAACCTGACGTTATTGATGAAAATGAAAAAGACATAAGCCCTTCACCCAGCAATCTCATTCCTAGAAATCGTTCTCTTAGAAATAAAATCACAGTCAGGCAGAGAAAGACAAATAATGTGTGATATCTCTTACACATGGAATCCGAAAATAAAATAAACAAACAAACAAAACAAAAATAAAATCATAGATACAGAGAGCAAATTGGTAGTCGCCAGATGAGAGGGGTGTTAGGGGGATGGGTGGAAAAGGTGAAAGGATTAAGAAGTACAAATTGCTGGTTATAAAAACAGTCATGGGGGTGTACAGTAGAGCATAGGGAGTATAATCAATAATATTGTAATAACTATGTATGGTGTCAGATGAGTACTACACTTATCAGAGTGATCACTTCATAAAGTATATTATTTAATTGTCTAATCACCTTGTTGTACACCCGAAACTAATATAAATATTGTATGTCAACTATAATCAAAATTAAAAAAAAATTATTTACCACAAAAAAGAAAGAAACATACTCATCAGTACATATGGAACAGGTATAAAAATATGGTAGCATTTTTGTGTGTTTTTCTTTTTTAGTAGCAGAGGAAATAAAACCTGTAAACCGAGTGAAGCCTGTCAGAGGAAATGTGGTTGAATAGATTCTGGTTCATCTACACTGTGCAAGATTATCAAGCGATTAAAAAAAGTGAATTAGGACCTTAGCGAGCAGTCTGAGTATTTTCCATTAGGTAAAAGAACATGTATCCAATATAATTCCATATTTATAAAACAGTGATCCCAAGTCTCTATTTGTTGCTCTATTTATTTATGTTTATGTACTTTTATTCAATGAGCAAGGGGAACAACCTTGCAGGAAGCACTGTAGATGGTTACCTTCTAGGATGACTGATTTAAGAGGAAATAAGAGACAAAGAAAGGTTAGTTTCCCCTTCACAGCAGGTGAAAATTGTAACTCTTCTCTAAGCCAGCACTGTCCCATAGAAATATAATGTGATGCATGTATACAATCTTAACCACATTATAAAAGTATAAAAAGAAACAGATGAAATTTTAATAATTTTATGTAATTTATAATGTAATTTATTTAGCCCAATGTGCCCAAAATATCATTTCATCATGTCATTGATGTTTTAAGGAGCATTAACGAGGCATGTTATACTCTTTTTCTCTTACAAAGTCTTCAGAATTCAGTGTGTATTTTACACTTATACCTTGAGTCGGACTGGACACATTTCAAGTGCTTAAACCCACCTCTGGCCAGTGACCCACACTCTGGGCAGTGCAGCTCTGAAGACAACCTATAGGAAGACTCGAGCGCCCCCTAGTGACAGACTCAATTAACTCCATCCTCTTGACAACTTGGTCCAAACGGAACAAATCAGATTGTGTGGCTTTCTGCCTAGAATCTTCCATGGATCCCAGCTACCACCAGGTCACGTCCATACTCCCGGGTTTGGCTTTCAAGGCCTCTCTCAATCTGAGTCCTGCTCACCTCTCACAGGCAACTTCCTCTCCTTCCCCCCAGCCATACTGGCCTTGCTTACCATTCACTCAATCGCTCATCCACTAATTAATTCAATGAGTGTTCACAGAGGACCTCAGGGACACCCTAGCAGATGTGTGTCATCTCAGAGTCAGTGATGCTTGAGCTTCTGAGTCCAACAGTCTGCACTTCACTGACTGTCTCCTTGGGCCTCCGTCTTCACGTCTGACCCTGGGCTTCATACCTTAGTTGTAGGATTACTGAGGGAACTCAACATGATAATGAATGCAGAGCACCTGGCACACTGTAGGTGCCTAACAGATATTGACTGACCTAATGGCATTCTCAAGATTTGGAGGGCAAGGCAGAAAGCTGCAAGTAGAAACTCTGACTGTAGCTGGGGGATGGATGGGACCCTAGGGAGACAGGCTGGGCAGATGCTGGAGCCCCAGAGAAATGAGTGCGATGTCAGGGCTGGGGTTGTGTGCCCAGGTCCTTCCTCCTGCAGCAGGACTAACCCATGCCTGGCCCAGTGGTCCCGATCTTTGCAGAATCCACTTGTAGTTCTTAAAATATCGAGCAGTCTCCCCAGACTGCTCAGTCCTATCTGTCACTGGTCTCCCTTTGGTCCTCGTACTCCAGTCGTTCGACTTACTCAGGGCCTTTACACATGCTGTTTCCTCTCATTGGGATGCTTTTTCCATCTTTTCTCTCGGCTTAACTCCTCCTTGTCTGGCCGATCTCAGAGCAAGTGCTACCACCTTGGAGAAGCCTCCGCAGACTCCCCCACCTACATCTGGCCCTTCTGCGACACCACCATTCAAATGTGAGTTCTGGGGATGTTTGCTTTTCTTGTTGCTGTGTCTCCCCACCCAGCACCTAAAACAGTGTCTGGTATACAGTAGGCATTCAATAAATGCCAGTCGAATGAACATCCCCCAGACACTTTGATACACTGCAGGGGGCCAGGTCTCAAGTCTGTTTCTGCTTGCCTTCCAGTCCCCAGTGCCTGATACATAGTAGGTGCTTAATAATGGTTGTTGCAGAAATGGATGATGACCTCAGGCCTGAGTCACTGGGCACCTGTGTGTTGGGCTGTCATGTGGCCATTGCATAATTTGTTCAGCCTGACCCCACCTCATTTTCTCAGGAAAATGACCAGAAGAGAGATTTTCTTTCCTATTTGGAGAATGAGAGAACCGAGGTCTGGAGGTTGAGAGACACAGCTCGAGCCCCGTGTCTTGCTCATCCCTCTGGAGCTGATTGTGAAGTTTCTTCTCCATCAGGGAAAGTCACAACAGGGTAGGCTCAATAACGCATACGCACCTCGGAGATGCCCACAGCCCAATCCCCGGCACCTGTGACTATGTTACCTGACATGCAGACGTATTTGCAGATCGGATTAACTTAATGATCTGGAGGCGATTAGGAGATTGGCCTGCATTGCCAGAGGGACCCAGTGTCATCACAAGGGTCCTTATAAGAGGTAGGCAGGAGGGTCAGAGAGGGATGGAAGGTGCCACAGTGCTGGCTTTGAAGATGGAGAAAGGGGTCATGATCCAAGGAATGTGGGTGTCCTCTAGAAGCTGGAAGAGGTGAGGAATGGCTCCTCCCCTGCAGCCTCCAGAGTAAACCAGCCCTGCCAACTCCTGGAGGTGAGCTCGGTGAAAGACATTTCAGACTTCTGACGTTCAGAGCTGCAAGAGAATAAATGTGTGTTTTCTAAGCCACCAAGTTTGTGGTCATTTACTATAGTGGCCATGGAAAACTCATACACTCTCCAACCTGAGAAGAAGCTTCCAGCAGGTCAGTAGGCAGAAGGCATCTGACAGATGCCATGTGACCATCGCTTCGGCATCCAAAGCCCCATGTTTCAGACACAACTGGCCCTGCCGTCCCAAATGTCTCCCAGAAACCAGCGGCCCAGTCTGCCCTTCCCGGAGACAGAGAGAGGATTACGACTTCGGAGCGACGGAACTGTCAGAAGTAGAGAAGATGCTCGACTGGCAGCCAGCACCCAGACTTTCTCTCCGTTAAGAGAGGAAAGAAAAACCAAGAAAACTTTTGAGCACTCAGTGAACCTGGCCAGACGTCATATTTCTGACTGCCCTGAGGAACAATGGGGAGGAATAAGGCCCTCCCAGCCGCTCGGGCTGGAGACAGAGGGCATAGGTCAGGAGGCATGGGATGCTGCTGGGGAGACCGCTGGCCTCAGATGAGCCCAGATGCGAGACTGCGGCCTCTATGTTAAAAAAAAAAAAAAAATTGTGGTAAAATCCGCATAACATAAAATTTACCATCTTAAGTTAACAAAAACATTAAATTCTTAAATTTTTTCCCAACTGCATTGAGAAATAATTGACAAATATAATTGCATATTTAGGGTACAATGTGATGACTTGATACACATATATATTGTGAAATGATTACTTAGTAATTTTAAAGTGTACTATATGGTGGCATTAAGTACATTCTAGATGCAGTGCACCCATCCCCACCATCCATTTCCAGAACTTTCTCATCTTCACAAACCAACACTCCGTCCCCATTAAACGCTAACTCCCCATCCCCCACCCCCAGCCTCTGGCTCCCACCAACTACCTTCTGTCTACGAATCTGATGCCTCTAGGGACCTCTTATGAGTGGCATCACACAGTGTTTGCCCCTTTGTGTCTGGCTTATTTCACTGAGCATAAGGTCCTCAAGGTTCACACAGGTCGTAGCCTGTGTCAGAATCCCCTTTTTAAAGTTAAACACTATTCAGTTGTGTGGATGGACCACACCGTGCTTATCGATTCATCTGTAGATGGACGCTTGGATTGCTTACGCCTTTTGGCTATTGTGAATAATGTTGCTATAAACATGGGTGTGAAAATATTTTTCAATACCCTGGTTTCACTTCTTTTGGGCATATACCTAGAAGTAGAATTGCTGGATAATACGGTAATTCTATTTCTAATTTCTTGAGGACCCTCTAGACTGTTTTCCGCAGCAGCTGCATCCTTTTGCACTTCCCACCAGCAATGTCCAGGGTTCCAATATCTCCTCATTCTCACCAATGCTCTTTATTTCCCCCCTTTTTTTTTTTTAAATAAGAGCCATCCTAGTGGGTGTGAGGCAGCATCTCACTGGCATCACAGCTCTTTGCCTTGCAAAAATGCAGAGTGGTCCCCTGTTGCCTTCTGGCTTCTGGTGGTCACAGATGAGAACACTCTCCTAGGACTTCCTCTTGATCCTGCAATCCGTGACCTTCTGGATGTGGCAGGTCCCCTCCGTCAGGAGGTGAGTCTGAGAGTTGGGAGTCTTCCTTTCAGAAACACAGGTCTGTCTTCAGCTGAGGAAATGTTCGGCCATCACTGTTGTATGGCTCTGCTTGTTCTTGGAGTGCCGGGAAGTGCTCTCCATTTGGAGGTCCCTGCCTTTGACCTCCAAGTGGCTTTGAGGTGCAGTATTTCTTCCACCTCCCCTCTTGGCCAGCAGTTTTGTTGTCATCAGTGGCCACCCTTCCTTCCCCTGGGTTGAGTGACAGCTGGACCACATGATGGTTAAGCCATGTCTGCAGCCCCCGGATGACTCTTAATGCTTTCCGCAGAGCTCCTTGCCATGCTCTTGTGAATGTGCTGTTCCTGTTCTTCCTGTCACTCTGGCTTCATAGAAGTCACCTGGGACAGCTGTCCCTTTTGCATCCTGGGCTTGTGCTCTCCAGTGGCTGAAAATGCTGGGAATTGTCTCTCTGTCCAGGCTTCTCCACTCTGTCCATTGTAACTTCGGCAGACAGGCTGATTGGAGGGGAGGTGACAAGAGTGATCGTCCGTTAATAATTATTAAAGCTGAATGAGGGGTTCGTGGAGGTTCACTACTGGCTGTATATTCTGTCTACTTTTGCATATGTTTGACGTTTTCCATAACAAAATATTTCCAAAAAACTCTGCATGATATCTAGCGTGAGATGACGCCTGTACTGGGATATTTCCTGGAGCACTGTCTGAAATTACAAACATAGGTGACTAGGGAGTAAATTGCAGTTCAGCTCACCCAATGGAGTCCTCCAAAGACATAAACAAGAATGAGCAAGTTCTTTCCAGACTAACACAGAAACAGTGCCAAGATGTCTCAAGAAGTGAAAAGAACAAGTCCATC
>NW_011889291.1:431869-434276 GCF_000151845.1 Pteropus vampyrus | reverse complement strand
ACAGGTGATATTGTAATTTTTAAGAAAATCCTAAGAATTGGTGTAATGTTGGTAAGGAGGTTGTGATATGGTGACAAAAAATAATAAAGGGACAATGTGTACAAGTGACCGGTGACAGCCGAAAGACAAGTGCAGTGAGATGATGACAATAAGACAGTCTGTGACAGTGATGGGTGACAGTAGGGAGGCGGTGAGGTGGAATGGTGACAGATGACAAGCTAGGAAGAACGCAGCACGCAGAATCTCGCCATCCATTTGGCCATCAGGCGATTCAGGTGTCCTTTTCCTCCATCTGTAAAGTGCCTCTTCATGAGGTGGATCCACAACAGAACTTCAAGACATGGGTTTTCCCAGGCGTCTCACAGCAAGGGGGTTCATACACCCCCACGTTCCTCCAGGCAGGCGCCTCTGCCCCGAACTTTGATGGAGGCTGGCGTCAGAAAGTGGGATCCCTAGGACGGCGTTTTGCCTTGGGTGGCTCTGGTTTCTAGCATTCAGGATCATCGAGTACCATCTGAGCTCAGGGAGCAGAGAGGGAATGGAAGACGTCTTACTGGGACCAGATCTGCGGGTGATTTGGGGGTGACTCTGCTGGTTGAAGAACTCCCAGGATAGGGTCTCCAGTCTCCCGGGAAATCTGCATGCAACCAAAAGTTCTTTCTGTTGCTTGCAGTTTAAGAATCCTGATGCTCTGGGCCACGTACGGTCGGTAATGGGTAACAGAGTCACAGCGAGGTGAAGGTATAAAGGTGACAGGAGACAACATGAATGTCACGGGCAGTGGAGTAACCGGAAAGAGCAAGGTGTCCCGTTAACGGGTGGCAATGAGAGGGTCACAGCAGTGGGTGACAGTGATGGGTCACCCTGTAATAGAAACTTGGTGATGACTCAACATTGATGGGGAGACTGTGTGACATGCTCTGCCCTTGTGACAGTTCTGGCTGAGAGTCTAGCTGTCCCTTCACGACAGGTGATGTCAAGGAGTGACTGCATAGGTAGCACTCCAGTGTGACCACATCCGTGAAGGGCAGCAGTTAACTGACCCAGGCAGTGGCGCCACTGGGAGACAAGGCTGTGACAGTAGAGGGAACGTGATGACCGGAGAAGTGCTTGCTCTGCTGCAGATCCTGTGTGCAGGGACTTCCGAGAGCGCCAAACCTCCTCTGTCTCCCCACAACCGATGGGGTCCTTCTGTACGCGCTTCCACAGAGCAGACGGGGATAACTCTAGAACAGAATCACTGCTGGGCTTAGACATCACAGCGCTGGTCATGTCGCGTCCCTGGTGTGGTCCGTCCCTCTCCACCCTCCGCACACCTGCTGCCTTGCTTCTGGGGCAGCCAGAGCTTGTCCCGGTGCTTCAGAGTGGAAGATACTTGCTGACTAACGAACGGACCAGGTGAACCTTGTCAAAAGAGCCCAGGAAGGAGTGACAGAGGTGTCCCTGGAAGCAGATCCATCCACAATGGCCACTGGGCCCTCACGCACTGGAATGCCACACCTCTTGTCACTGCTGTTCCAATGATCCTGGAGTTTTCCCTAGTCCACCCTCCCCATGCCCAGCATCCCTCCTGCAGCTTCTCGCAGGCTCCAGGAACCTCCCTTGGCTAGGATGCCCCAAATCTTGTCCCTGAAAGTTCCCTCTGCCTCACACTCCCCCAGCCCAGCCCTGGAGCTCTTGCTGCTCCCCAAATCTAGACCCCACAGTACAGCCTCTGGAGTGACTCCCCTTTCTGGGAGCCTACCCTGGCTCCCCTCAGAGGTGGGGGGCGCCTGCTGCAGGCTCCTGGGTGCTCCTGGCTCCTGCTCACCCCTCCGACCTCCCTCTTTCCTTTCTCCCTTCTCCCACAGCTCCAGCCTCACTCAGCTCCCGCATGTTCCAACCCCTCTTGTCTCCAGGACCTTGCCTGTGCTCTTTCCTCTGCTTTTCTGCTTCTCCTTCATCTCCGGAGCCTCCCCCATCCCCAGGCAGAGCCTCCTTTCCTCCCTCCTCCTGGGGTCCTCTCCCGCCCCGGAAGGTCAGAGTCCAGGTCTGTCTCCTGGGACCCACACTGGGAGGTTCTAAGAGTGTCTCCCTCACAAGGATGTTTGGTGATTAAATGAGATAATATGTACACAACACTTAGCACCAAGTGCGGCACATAAGCACCCAATAAATATTAGCTCAAATTATTATTTGTTACTTATTTAGTACATTCCAGAAATGCTATGATGGAGACATGACCAGCACAATCAGCTCTGGAAATTCAACAGAATAAACTAACAATTTGGGGGTGGAGACAGGAATTTTGAACTGGGCTTTGCCAGATGCATAGGAGTTTGCTGAGTGGAAATAACAGCTTCAGGTCCAACTGACAGCTTCTGAAGGATTTCCATATTTAGGGTCACTGGTGGTGTCCGTTTTTAAA
>NW_011889291.1:425801-429664 GCF_000151845.1 Pteropus vampyrus | reverse complement strand
ATGCCCTCGTTCCCTCTGGCCTCACTGTGACTCCTTGCCCCAGCACGTTTCTCTTGGCTAACTCTATCTCTGAGCCATCACACCTCCTCCAAGAAGCCTCCTCTGACTGTTCACCTGCCTCTGGGTTGGGGTTGGATGCCTCCTTGGGCTCCCGCAGGCCCTGGGCCGCTGTCCCGCTGCTCCTGGTTCTCCTGGGTGCCCCATGGCCAAGGACTTCTGCTGGAGTTCACTCTGCTTCCTGTCCACAGCCTCCGAGGGACACGTCATGGTTCTGGAGGGTCTGTGCTTGACAAGGAGAGGGGCTGGTGCCCTCATCATGGCCTGGGGACCCCTGGCTCGGCTCCTGCTGGCCTGGACTGCCCTGTCGTGTGTGGCGGGTGTGCGGGGCCACTGGGACGGGGCCGTGGAGCCTGCAGGTTCTGGACGTGTGCGTAGGCGTGGCAGCCCAGGCATCTTGCAGGGGTGCGTGGTCCCGAGGATGCTGAGAGGCCCCTCGGGTGTGGGCTGGGTTCGGCTGTCCTTCTGGGTGGGAGGGGACAAGCCCCAGGGGACATCTAGATAAACAGGGAATCACCAGACATGCCATATTCTCCCCAAGGCCTAATGTGTGTGGCTCTCGCTTCCACGCCTACTGCTGCCCAGGCTGGAGGACGCTGCCCGGCAGAAGCCAGTGTGTCATACGTGAGTGCCACTGCCATGTGACGTAGGGGTGCAGATGGGGGGCATTGGCGCAATTCTCCTACTTGCCCGCAAGTCTGACCCTATGTACAGGTGGCCTGGGCTGGGGGAATGTAGCCGAACTACAGAAATGGCCCTTGCTGATGCCCTCAGGCTCCCAGGCCACCCTGCCAAGTTCGTTTACAACCTCCCCATATCTGTCTGCCTATCCATCTGTCTGTCTCTCTCTGTCCCTCTGTATTTTCATTTCTCGTCTCTCTAGCTTTCCCTTTCTCTCTCAGTCTTTCTCTTTCTCTCCCAGTCTCTACCTCATCTCTCCCTTTTTCTTTCAATCTGTCTCCGTTTGTGCCTCCCCTCTCTCAATTCCTGTGTGTCTCTGTCTCTCAATCTCTCTGTTTCTGTCTCTCTCCTCCATCTACGTCTTTCTGTCTCCGCCTGTCCCCGCAGTCTCTAGCATCTGCCTCCTCTCCCTTGGAGAGCCCCCCAGCCAGCAGCCAGCTCCCCGGTAGCTCTGCCTTTATCCTTGTCTCTCGGCAGTTCTGGCCCAAAGAGCATCCCTCCCAGTAGCTGCGGCAGAAGCCTGCCGCCTCGGCCGGGCACCGACGGGGTGAGGATGCCACAGGATTTGGTCCCTGGTCCTGACTCTTGCCCTCTCTGCCCTGTCAGCTGTCTGTAGGCACACCTGTGGCGAGGGCTTCTGCTCCCGACCCAATCTGTGTGCCTGTGCCGACGGGAAGCTGGCCCCCAGCTGCGGGGTGAGCCAAGGTAAGTGGGGGATGCCCCTCAGGGTGGGAGGAGAAGGTCAGAGGTGTCTGGATGCCTCTGGGAGCCCAGGCAGGTTTTGCTGAAGGACCAGAGCCTGCTGGACACACTGAGTCTTCCTGCCTTGCATGTGTGTCATGGGGCCTGTCATCAACCTACTGTGTGTCTCTCTTCCCGATCCCTAGGGTCAGGGTGCAGTGTGAGCTGCATGAATGGGGGCAGCTGCCGAGGGGAGTCCTGCCTGTGCCAGAGGGGCTACACGGGCACTGTGTGCGGGCAGCGTGAGTATCCCCCACGCACACCTGGCTGAGATCCCAGAGGGCAGGTCTCTGCTGCCACCTGCCCACTGCCCATGGCTCACTCTTCTGGGACCAAGGACTGCAGGGGACACACTCACTGTCATAGTCTTATCACTGGGGCTGGGTCAGATTGTGGTGATTTCTGGGTAAAGCCTTGTTTGGGACCTCAGGCCACCCTTCCCTCTCCCTCTATAGCTGTCTGTGACCGCGGCTGCCACAACGGGGGCCGCTGCATCGGGCCAAACCACTGCGCCTGTGTGTACGGCTTCATGGGGCCTCAGTGTGAGAGAGGTACCAAACCGGTCATGGGGAAGGGGCCTGGGAGGAGGGAGGGCAGCTTCTTGGCAGCCCCTGAGACATGACTAGGCCCTGGAAGGGTCCAACTGGCCTCCATCCTTCCTTTCCTGCTGCTGTGAAAGGCAGAGAAACCCTCTGCTCCATGGAAGGGAATCAGGGAGGGCTTCCTGGAGGAAGGGACAAGTTGGAGTTCATGAGATAGACAAGTCAGTGCTCCCCAGGGCTGAGGTGGGTGGCATCACCTGTTGAGAGGTTGTTGCCAAAACTAAGACAGCAGAAGCAGAGATGTTTTGTTAAAAGCTGGACGTGGGGGGTGAGGGGGGGAATGGAGGCAAGGACGAAGCCCATGTCTGATCAGAAAACTGGGGGGAAGGGGATGCCAGCGAGAGGATGGTTGAGCTTCTGGGGGAAGAGAAGGGAAGGCGATTTAAGGGCACACAGAGAAATGGAGCCCACAGGAGGCTGAGAAGGAGTAAGCGAACCAGAGTGGGCGGCTTTCGGTGAGGCTGGGCTCGTGAGTTTTTGGCTGCAAGGAACCGTCAGAGTGCCTGACGTGGCCACAGATCCCAGGACCCTGGGAGTGACCCCAGTGTGCGTTGGGGTGCTGCGGGTGCAGGAGGCGCGTCTGTGGCCAAAGCTGGGTTGGAGGAGGTGTGGCAATGAGCTGGTGTGTTACCTGAGTCAAAGGTGGGCTTTTGGGAACTGGATTTGACCAGAAAAGAATTGAAATTTGGGTCGACAGAGGAGGAGTGAGGGTCAGTGGGGAGGGTGAGGGAGGAGAGGTCTGGGTTGGGCGGTGGGCAGTGAGGACCCCAGAGAGAGGCAGAGCTGGGCGCCTAGGCAGGAGGGGGTGGGGTGAATCGGATGAGATTCTGGGAACGGCGCTTTTGCTTAGGGACTCAGGACTGTCAGGAGTCTCAGTAAAGCCCCTCCTCCGTATGGAGCCTGGGGGAGGGTGGTTGGCTTTGGCTTCCTCTTCGGGGAGGGGCTTCCCTTGGTCCAATGCCAGCTCCTTGATTGGAACCATGTGGAAGATGGAGCCAGGAAGTCCCATCTGGGAGGAGTGACGTGACCACCTCAGGGATGTGGTATTGAGGGTCCAGAGCGTTTGTGCAGATTCTGGGTCCCTCCCAAAGTCTGGGAGATTTGTCAGGGGCTCAGGGACAAGACAGGCACTCCAGCCAGCATCCCTAGGTCCCTGTTCATGCCTGAGGCGGGGATGGGCCTTGGGGGAGTATTGGGGGTCTTCAGATGTGACCTGGTTTTGTGGGCTCAGAGATACTGGCCTCTGTTGGAGGTTGGTTGGGGGACGCTTTGAGGAGAAAGGGTTTTGAAGGGTGAATAGGAGTTTTTCAGGTAAGGAAGGAGAACACTTCAAGGCTTGTGGTCAGTAGAAAGCCTGATGTATAGGGAAGCGGGAGAGGTGGCTGCTGCAGTGGTCCTGGTAAGAGGCAGAAGCCTGAGCTGGAGCTTCTGCCTGGTAAGAGGCAGAAGCCTGAGCTGGAGCTGTAAGGATGGAGATGCAGAAGGCTCTTGGGTGGGCAGCCCGAGGCCAGCTGCCCATATCCACGTCCATGTACCTCAGACTACCGGACAGGGCCCTGCTTTGGCCAAGTGAGCCCTGAGGGGTGCCAGCACCAGCTGACAGGCCTCATCTGCACCAAGGCACTCTGCTGTGCCACCGTGGGCCGTGCCTGGGGCCTCCCCTGTGAGCTCTGCCCAGCACAGCCACACCCCTGCCGCCGTGGCTTCATCCCCAATATCCGCACGGGGGCCTGCCAAGGTGAGTAAGGGAGTTACCAAGTAGGGAAGGAGGTCCTCGGAGCC
>NW_011889291.1:417162-425751 GCF_000151845.1 Pteropus vampyrus | reverse complement strand
GTGCAGGAGGCGCGTCTGTGGCCAAAGCTGGGTTGGAGGAGGTGTGGCAATGAGCTGGTGTGTTACCTGAGTCAAAGGTGGGCTTTTGGGAACTGGATTTGACCAGAAAAGAATTGAAATTTGGGTCGACAGAGGAGGAGTGAGGGTCAGTGGGGAGGGTGAGGGAGGAGAGGTCTGGGTTGGGCGGTGGGCAGTGAGGACCCCAGAGAGAGGCAGAGCTGGGCGCCTAGGCAGGAGGGGGTGGGGTGAATCGGATGAGATTCTGGGAACGGCGCTTTTGCTTAGGGACTCAGGACTGTCAGGAGTCTCAGTAAAGCCCCTCCTCCGTATGGAGCCTGGGGGAGGGTGGTTGGCTTTGGCTTCCTCTTCGGGGAGGGGCTTCCCTTGGTCCAATGCCAGCTCCTTGATTGGAACCATGTGGAAGATGGAGCCAGGAAGTCCCATCTGGGAGGAGTGACGTGACCACCTCAGGGATGTGGTATTGAGGGTCCAGAGCGTTTGTGCAGATTCTGGGTCCCTCCCAAAGTCTGGGAGATTTGTCAGGGGCTCAGGGACAAGACAGGCACTCCAGCCAGCATCCCTAGGTCCCTGTTCATGCCTGAGGCGGGGATGGGCCTTGGGGGAGTATTGGGGGTCTTCAGATGTGACCTGGTTTTGTGGGCTCAGAGATACTGGCCTCTGTTGGAGGTTGGTTGGGGGACGCTTTGAGGAGAAAGGGTTTTGAAGGGTGAATAGGAGTTTTTCAGGTAAGGAAGGAGAACACTGTGAGTCAAGGCTTGTGGTCAGTAGAAAGCCTGATGTATAGGGAAGCGGGAGAGGTGGCTGCTGCAGTGGTCCTGGTAAGAGGCAGAAGCCTGAGCTGGAGCTTCTGCCTGGTAAGAGGCAGAAGCCTGAGCTGGAGCTGTAAGGATGGAGATGCAGAAGGCTCTTGGGTGGGCAGCCCGAGGCCAGCTGCCCATATCCACGTCCATGTACCTCAGACTACCGGACAGGGCCCTGCTTTGGCCAAGTGAGCCCTGAGGGGTGCCAGCACCAGCTGACAGGCCTCATCTGCACCAAGGCACTCTGCTGTGCCACCGTGGGCCGTGCCTGGGGCCTCCCCTGTGAGCTCTGCCCAGCACAGCCACACCCCTGCCGCCGTGGCTTCATCCCCAATATCCGCACGGGGGCCTGCCAAGGTGAGTAAGGGAGTTACCAAGTAGGGAAGGAGGTCCTCGGAGCCGGGGCTGAGTGGGAGCCCTTGTAGACTTGATTCCTTCCTCTGATGGGCCTCTCATCCCTTGCAGATGTAGATGAGTGCCAGGCTGTCCCAGGCCTGTGCCAGGGAGGCAGCTGTGTCAACACTGTGGGCTCCTTTGAGTGTCACTGCCCAACTGGACACCGGCTCAGTGAGAACAGTGCCAAGTGTGAAGGTGGGCGGTGGGGCGGGGGACCTGCATGTGCTCTGGACCGCCCAGGTCCCACATGAGGAGGAGGTGGCCTAGGGCTGCTGGGGACTAGGCTCTGACCCGTGTCTGTCTACGCAGACGTAAACGAGTGTCTCAGCTTGCCCGGCCTCTGCTCCGGGGGCGACTGCACCAACACGGCTGGGAGCTACGTGTGCACCTGTCCCCGTGGTTTTGCCAGCAGCCTGGATGGCACCCGCTGCCTTGGTGAGCCAGGGCCTGAGGGAGCCGGAGGGGTAGAGGGTGGGTGGGGGACAGGCGCCTTGCTCATCTGTCTCTGCAATCCTCTGGCCATCGGGCTCCTCTAACCCCCCAATCTCCATGTCCTGTCTTTTTCGAAGCCTGGATTCCATCCCCTCTGGCATCCTGGCTCCCTACCCATGAAGCTCTGTGCTGTCTGGACCCGTCCCAAGCCCCTTTGGCCCTCCACCTCTGCTTTTAGCATTCCGGTCCCCTGTCTGGGCCTCTTGCCTCCACTGTCTCTCTATGTCACTCTGCCTCTCAGACTCTATGTCCTTCTGGTTCAGTAGCTGCCTTCCTTCCCTCTCCCCACCACCCCCAAAGCCTCTCTGGTCCTCTGGCCTCCATGTCAATGCCTTTCTGCCCACCTACCTCTCTGGCTCTGTCTTGATGTTCCTCTTTCTGCTCCCAAAGTCTTGTTAAGAGCACCCCATCCTCCCCACGCTCTGTTTGAGATAGGGAAACTGAGGTCCAGAGAGGTGTTTGCTCGAGTCAATTCAACAAATCTAGAGCAGATCGTTGCTCATACCCAGCTCTCGGATCCCCCCTCAGCCATGGGGGGTGGTCCTCTGGGCCTTGCTTCCCCTGATGCCCACCCTGTGCTCCACCACACCCAGCCTGGCCAGGGCAGAGAGACCGCTGGGCTCTCACTCTGTCCTGCTGTCTTGATGAGCTGGTCATTAGACCTTAGAAGCTGCTGGTGGCCAAAAGGGAGGCCAGGATGATGCACATATGTGGTGGGAGACGGGCAGAGTCCTGGGCTGGGAAGGAGGGTGAGACTTGACTTGGGGAGGAGGGCGGGACTTGACTTGGCAGTTCCCCAGCACCCCCACGCCCCTCGGGCTGGGCCTCTACCAGGCAGGGATGGCAGTATTGTGTTTGGAGTTCTGCCAGCGTGCTGTGGCCAGCGCCAGATCTTCTGTTTCCTCTCTGGAGTCCATCATGGACGGCCTGGAGGACACCTTGGGGCAGGCCCCCCTGGAGGGGCCTCTTCCAGCTACCAGACAGCTGAGCCTAGATTTGAACCAAAGTCAAGTTGCTTCTGAACGTGGCCTTGGGGTTCACTTCTGGGTTCTGACTGCCACCTGAGCTGCTCACAAACTCTGTGACCTTGGGCAGGTGACTTAACCTCTCTGTGCCTCAACTTCTTTCTCTGTAAAGTGGGGACAATGGCAGTACCTACCGTGTGGAGTCGTGGAGAGGATGAAATGCAATTTGTGGACTGATTTGCCCAGGGCTGGATGTAGCGAGCACTCAGTTCACATTCACAAGGACAGGAGAGCAGCGAAGTTGGTGCTGTGGCAGCTTAGTAGGGCCTGACCACAGTGGGTGCTTACTAAGCAGAGGCAGCGTCACTTTTGTTAAAATTCTAACATCTTGTCTCTGTCTTCCCTACCTGAGAGGCAGCTCCTTGGTCAGAGCCCAGGGATTTGGGTTCGCACGTCCACTCTTTCTCTTTAGCGGCTGCGTGACCTTGAATGAGTCCCTTGACTTCTCCTTGTCTGGGCAGGCCCAGCCCCCGTTGATGGCCTGGGGTGCCACCTGGAGTGCAGAGCCCGGGCTCCCACAGTGCCCCTGGAAGGTCCCCAGATGCACAGGGTGCAGCCGGGGAGGTGGAAAGATTTCATGTTTTCTCAGCCTCCAGCAGGTCGGCGGCCCTCCCAGATGGTGGGTGGATCTCTAGCATGGGCCGCCAGCCAAGATTTGTAAGTTTTTAAACCTAAAAGTATGCTGTGCGAGTCAGAGCCCAAGAAATTTGATCACTGAAGACAGCCGTCAGACTCAAGGGCCCAGTGGGAAGTGGGAGTTTTGTGGTTCTCATGTCCGGGGAGCCTGTGCCTCAGGTGTCCCGGGGCTGCAGCCGCCCGTCCACCAGTCTGCTCCTTGGGCCGCTCCTCAAATTCACGGCCTCACAGGTTTTCCTGGAATGCCCAGGGCTGGCAGCCGGGGACACATAGCTATAGATTGCGGCATCCCCACTTGAGTGTCCGGCCTGACTTCCCACCCGGGCAGAACCCCCCAAACCAAGGGGTCTTCAGAGAGCTCACCGCCAGTGCAAGCTTTAGGGGTTGGAGCGCTTTTGCTGGAATGAGCCCCAAATGACCTCCCTGGGATAACACGGACATAGCGGTGATAAGACTGTCACTCAGTGAAGATCGGCCACTCACCAGACACGGTGTGCTCCACTTTCCATTAGGGTGCTACTCTTCCGAGGTGAAGTGGGTGCCCTGAGCATCTGCATTCCGTGGATGGGGGGGGCTTCGGCCCAGAGAGGCGAGGAGACTTGTGCTGCAGGCAGTGCTGGTGGACGTGAGGTTTGAACGCAGGTCTGGGAACTGATCCTCCCGCTCCCGCTGCAGACCACCGGGCTGGCACCTGTTTCTCGGTTCTGATCGTGGGCCGCTGTGCCGGAGACCTCGCCGGCCACTTCACCCACAGGCAGTGCTGCTGTGACAAGGGCAGGTGCTGGGCGGCTGGCCCAGTCCCAGAGTTGTGTCCTGCTCGGGGCTCTGGTGAGTGGCCTGGGGGTCGTCTCCCGTCCTCCTCTGCCCCCAGAGCTCCTCCTCAAAGCCTGCTTCCTCGCAGACGAATTCCAGCGACTGTGTGCCCAGCGGCTCCCGCTGCTGCCTTCCTACCCTGGCCCCTTCCCTGGCCTCCCTGGCTTCGGATCCAGCGGCAGCGCGGGTCCCGGCCGCGGGCCTGCACGGCACAGCTCCCCTGGCGCCAGTGGGCGTGGGGTTCCCAGCCTGGGCTTGGGCGACGCCAACATTGGTGAGGAGGGGGTCTCTCTGAAGGTCAGGGCTTTGGCTTGGGGTCCTGGCCTGGGCCGTAGGGATAAAAGTACTTACAGTGGACTGAGAGTGGGGGAGACTGGAGATCTGGGTCTCAAAGTCAGTGTTTGGGGCTTGGGTAGGGGGTCTAGGGCTGAGGTGAGAGTCTCGCCCCATGGTGAGCGTCTGGGCTTCTCTGGGCCCAGGGTAGGGGGTCTCAGCCAGGGTAAGGGTCTGAATCTAGGGCAAGACTCTGGGCTGAAGTGAGAGAGCTTGGCCGTAGAAGGCGGGGTCCCAGCCTTAGAATGGGGGTCGGAACCCAGAGGCGAGGCCCAGGCTCGGGGCCAGGAACCAGCCAGCGCCCAGTGCTCCCATCGTCCCTGCCGTAGGCACAGCCACCCTGAACCAGACCATTGACATCTGCCGACACTTCACCAACCTGTGTCTCAATGGCCGCTGCCTGCCCACCCCTTCCGGCTACCGCTGCGAGTGTAACACGGGCTACGCGCAGGACGTCCGGGGGGAGTGCATCGGTAAGGGTGGCCGGGTGCGGGGCGGGGGCGCATCCTGCTGGGCTGGGGCTCAGGGTTCTCTGCCTGCAGACGTGGACGAATGCGTCAGCAGCCCCTGCCGCCATGGAGACTGTGTCAACACCCCCGCCTCCTTTCACTGCCGCTGCCACGACGGTTTCCAGGCCACAGTCACCAAACAGGCGTGCGTGGGTACGGCCGTTCATCTGAGGGAGGAGTTGAGGGCGTGAGGCCTGCATCTGTGGCCTGAATCAGTCTGGGGGGCGCCCGCTGACTGCCCGCCTCCTTTCCCGCAGACGTGGACGAGTGCATCGGCAGCAGTGGCCTCTGCCATCACGGCCGCTGCGTCAACACAGAGGGCTCCTTCCAGTGCGTTTGCAATGCAGGCTTTGAGCTCAGCCCTGAGGGCAAGAACTGTGTGGGTGAGTTTAGGCCGGGCAGGTGGGTGAGGGGCCCTGTAGAGCCGTGTCGCATATTTACTCCTGCTGCGCCACCTCCCTCCCTCCCTGCGATGGATCCTCTGCTCAACTCCCTGAACCCAGCCAGCCCGCCTTAGAGCTTTCCTGTGCTCTGTCGATGTCTGCAGGGGCCACGGGGACACCGTGATGGGTCCAGGCCAACTCGGTCCTTCATTCCCTCCTTTCTGAACGCCTTCCATGAGCTCCCGGAAGGCTCGTCAGACCCTGGGGAAGCGCATCCCCCTCTCCTGTCCCACATTGGCCCTGAGTCTGGCTGAGACGTGGCGTCAGGACTATGGAAAGCACCCCACTAAAGCATGAGGACTATGGAAGGCTCCCTGTGGGTTTGGGGGTGCCATCCAAGCTCCGGCCATCACAGCTTGTGGGCCCCACTGGGGACCCCCTTTATTCTCCAGGATACCTGCCTTAAAATTTTCCCTCATCAAGAAGAATTTTCTCCTTTCCACATTCATTCATCGTTCATTCATTCATTCATTTAAAAAAACTTTTCGGCATTTTTATTGACATATCATCCACCTACCATGAAAAATTTAAAGTGTACAATTCAGTGGTTTTTAGGACAGTCACAGAGTCGTATGAGCGTCTCTGCCACGTGAGTTGACACATCTACCACCTCATCTCCGTCAGTAGTCTTGCCAGAACCCTTTCTCCCTGCCCCAGCCCTCGGCACTAGGCTAATCAGCTTTCTGTCCCTATGGATGTATCTGTTCTGGGCATTTTGTATCAATGGAATCACACCATGTGGCCTTTCGTCTCTGGCTTCTTTCACCGAACATCATGTTTTCAAGGCTGGGCAGGTGGGTGAGGGGCCCTGTAGCAAGCATCAGGGCTTCATTTCTTTTTAGGATCAGATAATGTTGCAACGTACGTATGAATAGACCACATTTTGTCTGTCCCTCCATCAGCTGATGGACATCTGGGCTGTTTCCATGGTTTGCAATTATGGCTAACACTACGGCGAACATTTGTGTACACATTTTTGTGTGGACCTTTCATTCATTTATTCATTTCTTTTCTCCTTTTTTCTTTATCAGTGCAGTTCTTTATCGCTCAGAACCGATACCTTGGTTATCATTTCTGCACCTACCACCTTCTTTTAAATTAGACTGTTTTTTTATTAGCTGACTGTTTTTTCCCTTCCCTTTCTTTTTTTTAAAATTAAGATTCACACCACATAAATTTAATCATTTAAGGTGGTACATTCCCAATGTCGTGTAATTACCACCTCATTTATTCTAAAATTTTTTGCAGTAAAATTTACATAGCACAAAATTGATCATTTTGACCCTTTTTAAGGGAACTATTCCATAACATTTAGTGCAGAGTTGTGCAGCCACCACCTCGCTTATTCAACTTTGAACAAATATTTTTGGAGTACCTACTGTGTGCCAGGACGAAAGATACAGGCATGAGCCCCAGCCATGCCCCAGAGGCCCCACCACATCTTGTCTGGTCAGGCTCCTGGGAGGGCACCTGGGGCTCAGCCCTCAGTCTGCCCTGGAGAAGTGAGTGGGAGGGGCTGGTCTACGTGCAGGGCTGGCCCAGTGAGGGGCGGGTGCCTGGCCTGGCCTGCTGGGACAGGGCCCCTCCCGATATCCGCAGATCTCAACGAGTGCGCCACCACCACCATGTGCGCCAATGGCGTGTGCCTCAATGAGGACGGCAGCTTCACGTGTCTCTGCAAATCCGGCTTCCTGCTGGCACCCGGTGGCCGCTACTGTGTGGGTGAGTCTGGAGGCTGGACCCGGGGTGAGCGATGGGGAGGTGGGCAGGGCCAGTGGTGGGGCCTGGACCCATCACGGTGTCCCCGTGGCCCCTGCAGACATCGACGAGTGCCAGACCCCTGGCATCTGCATGAATGGGCATTGCACCAACACTGAGGGCTCCTTCCGCTGTCGCTGCCTGGGGGGGCTGGCGGTGGGTGCGGGTGGCCGCGTGTGCGTGGACACCCACGTGCGCAGCACGTGCTATGGGGCCCTCGACAAGGGCTCCTGCGCCCGCCCCTTCCCCGGCGCCGTGACCAAATCCGAGTGCTGCTGTGCCAGCTCAGACCACGGATTTGGGGAGCCCTGCCAGCTCTGTCCTGCCAAGAACTCCGGTGAGCGGCCCGACCCTCCCCTGCCTGCCACGGCCCTGCATGCCTTCCAGTCCTTGATTTCCCTTCATCACCCTGGACATAGGAGGGGGCGGGGGTCCTGACTCCCCTGGAGTGGGAGTTTCTCTCCACTGCAGGGGTGGAGGGTGGGGGTCTTCCCAAGGAGACACTGCAGGAAATTGCTCTCTCCACTGTGGGGACATCTTAGTCCCAGACTCTTGCCCAACACTAAGGGGCCATGTCCTGGGGTGTGACTTATATTCAGCAATGACCAATGACCCCTCTCGCCCTGTCCCTGCCACACCAGCCGAGTTCCAGGCCCTGTGCAGCAGTGGTCTTGGCATGACCACAGACGGTAGAGGTGAGTGGGGTGGGTGTTGGGAGAGGGCAGGTGGGCAGCGTTGTAGTTGGGCACTGTTATCAGTTCGCTGAGGTAACACAGTACCATGGGCTGGGGGCTTCAACACCAGAAATTTATCCCCTCACAGTTCCGGAGGCTGGAAGTCCGTGACCAATGTGTTGGGGGCTTGGCTCCTCCTGCGGCTGGGAGGGAGACTGCTCCTTGTACCTCTCTCAGCTTTTGGGGGATTGAATCTGTGGCATTCCTTGGCTTGTAGAAGCATTACCCTGATCTCTGCCTCCCCCTTGTGTGCCTGTCTGTCTCCAAATTTCCCCCTTTTGTAAGGATACGATCATACTGGAATGGATTGGGGGGTCCACATAATGACCCTATTTTAACTGAATTAGCTCTGTAAAGACCCCATCTCCAAGTAAGGTCCCATGCTGAGGCCCTGGGGGTTAGGACTCCAACATATGAATTTTGGGGGACAAAACTCAGCCCATAACAGGTAGAGATGGTGGATATACAATGCTTCGCTTCCTCACACGTCTTTCCCTTCCCCTCGAGGGGTCCGTGGCTGATGTCCTGCAGCCAGCAGCTCTCAGCCCCAAAGGCCTTGTTTGCACCATTGAAACTTGAAAGGAAAGGAAGTTTCCCATGTGTGTGTCTCTTTCCGTTTGTTTGCTGAT
>NW_011889291.1:399643-416332 GCF_000151845.1 Pteropus vampyrus | reverse complement strand
GACATCTGTGCCAATGGTGTGTGTGAGAACCTGCGGGGCGGCTACCGATGCATCTGCAACCTGGGCTACGAGGCAGGTGTGGCGGGCAGGGAGTGCGCAGGTGAGCATCTGGCAGACCGGTGGACGGTGGGACTGTCTTCTCTGCTGTACCGTCTTCACCCTGCTGTCCCACCTTACCCTGCAGACGTGGACGAGTGTGCCACCAACAGCCTTCTCTGTGACAATGGGTGGTGCCGAAACAGCCCTGGTAGCTACAGCTGCTCCTGCCCCCAGGGTTTCAGCTTCCGGCAGGACACAGAGACCTGTGAAGGTACAGGGTCCCGGACACGCTGCACGGGGCATGTACACTCACAGACACATGCGCATGCTCTGGTGTGTACACACAGGCACACACTCAAACACGTGTGCTCATGCTCTGCATATACATACATGCACACACTCAGACACTTACACACACTGCATGCTGTGTGTACATAGACACGCACCTGCTCAAAGACGCATGTATACCCACAGTCCACACATTCACACCCACACACAAAGACATATGTATTTACATTTAGTCTCATAGTTATACACACTCATACATATACCCACATTCACACACTCACTTATTCTCACACTTTTCACCCTTGTATTCATAGCCACACACAGTTACACCCTCATAGGCGCGCACTTATGTATGCCTTTGACTCATATTCACACATGTGTGCATATGATCAGAGACCTGTTTACACACACCAGTACTCAAAACGTAGGTACACAGCCATATTCACACTCATAGACACTCCCACACAGTCACACTCATATGCACACACTCAAAGACAGGTGTGTACCTGCAGTCACTCACACTTTCACACATTTAGGCTCACGGTTACACACACATGTATTTACACAGACATGCCCGCACAGGAATATGTGCCTTTGCTCACATATGCACACATTCACACCCATCGTGGCCCACACATGCTTCATGGTGATGACCTTTCCCGTCCCTTAGGCCCCTCACACTCATGGCCACGAGCGCTCACACACGTGCACGCGTGTGTGTCTGTGCACTTTCCATTGGGCCCGACGTCTCCCGGGCTCTGTCTCCCTCTCTCTTCCCCTCGTCCCCACCTCACCTCACTCTTGTTTCCTCTTGTGACTCCAGTGAGGGTCATCGTGCCCGATCGTGTCTGTCTCCCTGCACTTGTCACACGTGCATGCTCCCAAGCCCCTGCATGCCAGCATGCTCGCATGAGTGCATGACACAATTCAGTGCAAACGTGTGTGTGCGTGCCTGTGCCTGTGCATTCTGCCCATATATGCACGCCTGTCTGTTCACGCACATGCCGTGTGGACCTGGGTGCACTCCATGCTGCTGGACTCTGGCAGCCCCCAGAGCGGAGGGGGCCCTGGCTGGGTAGGGCTCCCCCTCCTGCAGCTCAGGACCTGGTGCGGGGCTGTCTTTGCAGATATCGACGAGTGCCTGTCCAGCCCATGTGTGAATGGTGCGTGCCGGAACCTAGCCGGCTCCTATGCCTGCGACTGTGGCCCTGGCAGCCGGCTGGGGCCCTCGGGCACCGTGTGCCTAGGTGAGAAGCTTGTTCCTCGTAGTTCCAGGGACCGTGCTGCCCAGCCCTGTGTCCTACCAGGGTGGAGGAGGGAGGTTGCGCCTCTGAGGGTTGGTGTGCAGGTGTGAGCCCAGCAGGTGAGCCAAGTGACCTGGTGACCCCTGCCCTGCAGACAGCACCAAGGGCACCTGTTGGCTGAAGGTCCAGGATGGCCGCTGCGAGGTGAACCTACGCGGAGCCACCCTGCGGGCTGAGTGCTGCGCCACCCTGGGGGTTGCCTGGGGGAGCCCCTGCGAGCACTGCGAGATGGGTAACGCCATGGGGGCCCCTGGGTGGGCTCCTGGGGGGGCCCTACAAGCACTGTGGGATGGGTAATGCCATGGGGGCCCCTGGGTGGGCTCCTGGGGGGCCTCCAGGGGTGGCCACTGGTCCTGCCCAGGTACCCATTGAGAGAGAGAAGGGGTGGAACAGGTGACCAGGGCCTGGATGGAGAGCCTGATGCTGGCCCTATTCTGGCTGACCCCCCCACAGACCCTGCCTGCGCCCGTGGCTTTGCCCGCATGAAGGGGCTCCCCTGTGAAGGTAACCAACCCCCTACCCGCCCTGGGTCCACCTCCGCAGCCACACGTGGGCAGGTGCATGTCCTGGGCACTAGAGTCTTTGAGATTGAGACAGAGACCCCCTTCTTTGTACCCAAATCTTCCCAGTGATTTCCCAGCCCTTGAGGCTGGCTGTGTCTCCTCCCACTTCCCCGAGGACAACTTGGGTGACCCGAGCCCCAGGGGAGCAGCTCCTGGGAGCCTCCAGGCCTCACCTCTCCTTGTTGCCACTGCCCAGATGTGAACGAGTGCGAGGTCTTCCCCGGGGTCTGTCCCAATGGGCGCTGCCACAACACTGCCGGCTCCTTCCACTGCGAGTGTCCAGAGGGCCTGACGCTGGATCCCACGGGCCGGCTATGTGTGGGTGAGTCTGTGCGCCGTCCCCGTGCAGGGCCGCCAGCCCTTCCTCCACTGCGTCCACCCTCAGGGCCTGGGGACTCCTTAGGAACGGGAGGGAGGGATCTAGGGGCCCGCGGGAACCCTCCACCTGCCCACCTCCTGATGACATGTCTCGAAAAACATTTATTTGAGGGGGGATTCACCATTTTCTCTTAACTGTCCCTTTTTTGAAGCTCACTGCAAATGGTAAAACCTTGTGAAATGATAGATGTAGCTTGTGTTTATTCTTTCTCATTACCAAGTAAGGTTCACACGGGGGGATTTGAGCACAAGGCACCTTTAGCACGAGTGCCAAGATGGCTGAAGGAGACGTCGGCCTTACACGTGCGTCTCCCTCAGCATCCAGGGCTCACTCACCTAAACGACATCCCATCAAGCTCAAAGCCTCTGAGATGGTTTCCCCCTGGGTGAGGGTTTCTTGATTTTGCCCCCATCAACACCCTGAGCCAGACATTTCCTTGCCTAAAGCATCTGTCAGCCAACAGACGGGGCTCTGCATTCTATAGTTTTTCCTCCCATAGTCCCCTGTTAGTAGCCTTCTCGTTGGCACCTCGGGGCCCGGTCAACTGTAAGGCAGACGGGCCCTGAAGACTCTCCTAAACTAAGTTTCAGGTATGCAGTGGGTCTTTTAACTGACCCCCCAAAACATGAGCAAGGAGAGAAAGTACCAGAGTGAAGAGGAAAAGGCCGTTGTGTTATGGAGAGCCCTGTGCTGAATCCAGGGCCAGGTGAAATGGGGAGGTCTGGTCAGGTGTAACCGTTAGCCCAGGAGCAAGGCACTGGGTACAGGGGAACTTGAGAAGGATCTCTGTGTGGATTGCGGCACTTTGGGATTTTTTTCTAGAAATTCTATAACAGGGCTCAAATTGACCTGCTTAAATGTATGTTCCTTTTGTAAAGAGAGGAACTTTGTTCTAGACCGGAAGTCAGCAGATTTTTTTCTGCAAAGGGCCAGGAGGTAAACATATTAAGCTTTGTGGGCCATACCATCTCTGTGACAACAACTATTCAGCACTGCCAGAAAGCCCAAAAGCTGCCGCAGATAATATGGAAACAGATGGATGTAACTGTGTGTCAATAAAACTTTATTTAAAAAACAAGTGGCTGCCTCCTGTCTTAGACCCTCATGTCTGGTGTTGAGGAAGGCTTGTCTGCTGTCAGATTGTTCTGGCAGTTTTGCAGATTAAACACACAGACTCTGGAGCCAGGCGGCCTAGTTTGAACCCGGCCCTACCTTTTACTAACTGTGTGGCCTTGGGCAAGCTACCCAACCCTTCTGGGCCTCAGTGTTCTTGCCTATAAAATGGGCGTGGTAACGTTTTTGTCTTCTTGGCGTTATTTTGAGGATTAAGTGGATCGATGAGTTTAGAACAGTGCCCAGCACATAGCAAGCCCCCTAGCAGTGTGAGTTATTATTATTAAAATGTATAAAACTCTTGGATGCTCTCAAATCTCACCGTGAGGAGATCACCCCCCTTTCACTCCTCCGGTTGGCGAGGTGCTCCCGAGTGAGGCTGTACCTCTCGTCTGGTGGCGGACACGGTATGGCGGGGGCGGGACGTGATGACTGTCCTTGAGCAGATGTGCGCTTGGAGCTGTGTTTCCTGCACTGGGATGAGGATGACTGCGGGGCCGCCCTGCCCAGCAAGTACCGGATGGACGTCTGCTGCTGCTCCGTGGGGGCCGCGTGGGGGGCCGCGTGCGAGGCGTGCCCGGAGCCCGAGTCCCCAGCATTCACCAGCCTGTGTCCCCGTGGGCTGGGCTTTGCCAGCAGGGACTTCCTGTCAGGCCAGCCCTTCTATAAAGGTGTGTTTGGGCGTGGGGAGCCCGGAGGACGGGGAGGGGACACCACTCGGGCACAGGCCTGGAGCCGAGGTGTCTGTCTGGGCGGTTCGATGACATTTGATGCTCCCGTACCACAGATGTGAATGAGTGCAAAGCCTTCCCCAGCCTCTGCACACACGGCACCTGCCGCAACACTGTGGGCAGCTTCCGCTGCTCCTGCGCAGGGGGCTTCACCCTGGACGCCCAGGAAAGGAACTGCACAGGTATGTGCTCACCTCCGCTTCTTTGAGGGAGGGCGCGTGCAGGGGTAGGGGCCATGAATAGGACGTGGAGTCAAGGCCTGTGTGTTTAGGTGCCTCTTGTCATGCCTGCCCGCTTGCTGTGTGACCTAGTGCAGGTCACTGCTCTCTCTGGGCTTCAGAGACCATGACTGTAAAAGAAGGGCTGGCAAAGGTGGTCTCCGGGGGCCTCCAGGCTGGGCGGAAATTCCTGCCCTTGTCTGGCATGTAGTCACGGCACCCCCGTTTCCTCACTCAGTTTGGTTTGGCAGCTTGGGGCTCCTGGGCAGCCCCGAGTGTCTACAGATGTGGAGGCCCAGCCTGCACCCGCTCTCTCCCCAGACATTGACGAGTGCCACATCTCCCCTGACCTCTGCGGCCAGGGTGCCTGTGTCAATACCCCAGGCAGCTTTGAGTGTGAGTGTTTCCATGGCTACGAGAGTGGCTCCAGGCTGATGAAGAACTGCATGGGTAGGTGGCTGCCCTGGGCAGGGCGATGCCTGGCGGGGCTCGGGGCCAAGCAGAGGGATGGCGGAGACGTCGCCGTGATGGACGCGGGTGGAGGGGCAGGTGCGGGGCAGCTGTGTTCCAGCTGGGACACAGCAGGTGTGAACGACATGGGGCATCATCCCCAAAGGACATCAGGTCAGGTGTGCAGAACTGAGGCTGGGCACTGAGATTTTAGCAAGTTCTCCCAACTATACGTGAGGAGAGGAGAGGACCCAGGAGGGAGGAGCCTCTTACCACCTGCTTTCGCTTTCTCAAGCGCTTCCGCTTGAGAACTGCAGAGAATTCGGCAGCTCGTGGCCTAACACAGAGACAGGCTTTAATAAACTAAATTGCTAGAGAAATGCAAAATGGCCACTGTCAGAAGCACTTGTAAAGGTCACATGGTGCAGTAGAAGCATGGACCTGGGGGATGCGTCCCATTCTGTGGGGCTCGAGGTTGTGGCTGAGAGAGTGGGAGCAAATGCGGTGAAGAGGGGCTGAAAGAGGAGAAGAGCAGCATGTGCCAAGGCCCTGGGGTGGACCGGAGGGGTCGAAAGGGGCGCGTGAGCCTGGGGGCTGAGGAAGGTGGTGAGGTGGCTGGCTGGGTGTCTGCTCCCCACGCTGATGCCGGGCTGGGCCTCGCCTCCCTGTCGTGTCCTCCGGGAGGGTTTCTTAAAGCCTCCCTCAGTGACTCCAGGAGTGTCAGCCGAATGGCTCTGATTGTCCTGGGAATTCCAGCTTCCTTCCCCGTCTGACTTGTTGTTGCTCCTCCCAGCCCAAAACTCTTCTCTCCCGGGTCATCGGTGCCCCAAGCCTCTAGGCTTTTCTGGCTTCAGCTGGGGTAAAGGGGCTGGGGGGCCACAGGGAGAAACTTCGAGAGCCACATCACACCCTTCCGTGTCCGTGTCTTCACACCTGCTGTCTCCTTCCACATGCCCAGACGTGGACGAGTGTGTGCAGGACCCCCTGCTGTGCCGGGGAGGCACCTGCACCAACACAGATGGGAGCTACACATGCCAGTGCCCCCCTGGACATGCGCTAACGGCCAAGGGCACTGCCTGTGAGGGTGAGCGTGCAACCGGGCACGCGAGTGGGGGTGCGGGTGTGAGCGGCACGCGTGAGGTAGTGGTAGTGTGTGTGTGTGTCTTTCTCTGAATATGTACTTATGTGTGAATGTCAGTGTCTCTGTGTGTATGCATGTGTGTCAGTGTGTTTCTATGTGGGAATATGCACATGTGTGTCAGTGTGTCTCTGAGTGTGAATGTGCATGAGTGTATCAGTGTATCTGTATGAGTGGTTGCATGCATAAGATAATGGGAGGGTGTGTTTGTGTGTGTATCTCTGTGAATGTGAAAGTAGAAAAGCAAGTTTGCAAGTGTGGGTCAATGTGTGTCTGTGTGGAGGGTGACTGGATGGGTGTGAGACTGAGGTGTGTATTTGTGTGTGACCATGCAAATGTATGAGTGTATATCTGTGACTATGTCTATACAAGAGTGACTATTTGTATGTGAACGAGTGTGTGTGGATCTGTGTGAGCATGCAAGACAGTATGAGTGTGTATCTGGGTGTGGATATGTGTGTCTATCTAGGGTGTGTGTTTGCATGTGAGTGCATGCAAGGGTTGTGGAGTCTACAAGAATGCACGAAAGTGAGTGTGTATCTGGGTGTTTACACAAGGGCAAGTATGTTTGCCTATGAGTGGATATGTGAGTCTGCATTGAGTGTGCATGTGGGTGTCAGTGTGTATCTGGTTGTGTTTACTGAGGGTGATTCTGTTTGCATATGAGTCGGTGTGTTTGTGAGCCTATGTGAACATGCAGGTGGGTGTGTGTATCTGGGTATGAATGTGTGTCTGCCTAGAATGAGTGTATGAATGTGCGAGGGTGTGTTTGTGTGTCTTGTGAGTGTATAAGAGGTTGCAAGTGTGTATCTGGGTGAGGGTGTGTGTGTGTGTGGACTCGCACCTATGGGATGTAATAATGCTCGTTGTGTGAGCACATCATTGTGCACATGTGTCTGAGTGTCTCGGGGTCGCCCCGATAGCGGAGAGGGGCACGGGCCACGCTTCGGGCCCTTCCGCCCGTCTGCGCACGCTAAGTTCCAACCGGCCATGTCCTCCCCCGACAGATGTCGACGAGTGCTCCCTGAGTGACGGCCTGTGTCCTCATGGCCAGTGCGTCAATGTCATTGGCGCCTTCCAGTGCTCCTGCCACACTGGCTTCCGGAGCACCCCCGACCACCAGGGCTGCGTGGGTGAGGCTGCGTCATCCCACCGGCCCCCGGCCCCAACCTCAACCTGCTGAACTCAGCTTCAGCCCCCAAAGCAGCTCCCTGCGTGACCCTCTCCCCCAGCCTAGCCCCTCCGCCTTTTCCCTGTCCCCTGCAGACATCAACGAATGCCTTGCTGGGAGTGCTGGGTGTGATGGGCACTGTGTTAACACTGAGGGCAGCTACCGGTGCAGCTGTGGACACGGCTACTTGCTGATGCCAGATGGGAGGGCGTGTGCAGGTGGGTGGGCGAGCCCCTCCCCCTGCCTGGGACCGGGGAGTCAACCTTGCCCAGCCCAGACACGGGACGGGCCGCGGACCCTGCGGGCGGCTCCCTGGGGCTCCCCCTCCATCCCTGCCCGCATGCAGCTCAGCCCACGTCTGCCCGCCCCCCCAGATGTGGATGAGTGTGAAGAGAACCCGGACATCTGTGATGGCGGCCAGTGCACCAATGTGCCAGGGGGTCACCGTTGTTTGTGCTATGACGGCTTCGTGGCCATGCTGGACATAAGGACGTGTGTGGGTGAGGAGCTGGGATTGCGAGGTGGAGGAGGCAGTGTCAGGACTCATAGACCAGGCCTTCCACAAGGTGGGCGAGCACGACCAGGTCCCATCCTGTCACACGCCGGCAAGGGAAGGAGGCTTCGCTGCAGTGCCAGGAGGTCTGCACATGGCCACCAGTACCTTGAGCCTGCGCCAAAGCCCATGGGATGTCATTCACAGTAGCAGAGCCCCCCGGACCTTGTTCCTTTGAAGCCCGTTTGTCAAAAACTCACTGCGTTCCCAACGTACATCAGAGGCTCGCGCCCTGTCCAAGGGCTGTACTTTACAGTTGCTGCCAACCAAGGGCCTTTTATGCAAAGGATGGTGAGCAACACAGGAAGACACTCAGAAGTGTGTTTTCAGCTCTGCGTGGGGTCCCCGGGCTGTCTGTGCCGCGATCACCATCCTCTCCTGGCTGCGGGTCATCACGAGGCCCGGGGAGCGATGTGTACTGGGTCCCCATCAGGACGGAGCTGAGGGCCAAGTGGGGAGTTCTTAGGAAGTAGAAGTGTAATTCCCTCCCAAGAAGATGTGCCCACCCCAGTGCAGCTTAAAGAGTTCCAGATCTCAGGAGTCTAGGATGCACTTAAGACCTTGGGACCAAAGAAATTTAGGGAATGCTGCATACATTATACCTTTCTTACAGATCCACGTTGGCACAAAGGCTCTGAAAAGGCCTGCAAAAGTGAATTTGGTTCACTTTGTTTAACTCGGTGTTCTCTGAATGTGTTTGGCCATAAAATCCTTTTGGGAATGCCCGCGCAGTGTGTCCCATGGCATTTGCGCTGTAAAGCACTGACATAACTCTCACAGCTGCCTCATGGTGGAACCAGAGGGAGCTCCCCACCCCTGGAGCCTGGCAGAGAGAACCTCGACGCAGGGTACCCACGTGGCAGGGCACTCAGCAGTGCTGGCGCATCCCCCCCACACCCATCTTGTCATCCCGCAGATGTGAACGAGTGTGACCTGAACCCCCACATCTGCCTCCAAGGGGACTGCGAGAACACAAAGGGTTCCTTTGTGTGCCACTGCCAGCTGGGTTACGTCGTCAGGAAGGGGGCCACGGGCTGCTCCGGTGAGCTGGCGGTCAGCGGTGCAGGCGGAGGGGATGCTGAGGGGCCAGCTCAGGGGTTGTGGGGTCTGCCTCGTCCCCCGAGGCAGAGCACGCCAGACCTCATTCTTGCAGCTTTCTGCTGGTGGGGTCGTGTTCAAGCAGGAACAGGACCCAGTGGGCTGCCCCTGGTGCACTCCGTAACGGACAGCTCAGGGAGGAGCCCGGAGCCCCGAGTGTCCACAGCAGCCTTCTCCGAGCACGCAAGCCTGATGGTTCTCAGTGAGACAAGGACCAGCCTTTCCGCGTTCCAGCGATGACTGTTTTGGCTTCCTAGGCTGCCATAATCAATTACCACAAACCTGGTAGCTGAGAACCACCAGAAGTCGGAAACCAAGGGGTCAGCAGGGTTGTTCCTTCTTAGAGGCTCAGAGGGAGCATCTGTCCCATGCCTCTCTCCTGGCTCTGGTGGTGGCCATCAGTCCTTGGGGTCCTTTGGCTTGTAAATGCATCTCTTCCACCTGTGTCTATCATCACATGGTGTTCTCTCCAAATTTCTCCCTTTTTAAAGGACACCAGTCATTGGATTTGGGCCCACCATCCAGGGTGACCTCCTCTTAACTTGGTTCCGTCTACAAAGACAATATTTCCAAATCAGTTCCCGTTGCCAGGTTCTGGAAGTTCGCCCTTGAACGTATCTTTTGGGAGGGCACAAGTCTACCTGTTATAATCATGCGATTATTTTAACACGAACCAGAATCAAATGTTGTGTAACGGAGCAACAGAGCCGCGACTACTTAGAGACCGTTTAAAATTTTCTCTTAAACACGTTTACGTAAGTAACAGTGGGAGGCCGTGTAAAGAAACGTTCAGCACCCAGCGGCTCTCTCAGGCGGTGCGTGAACGTTGCGGGTTATCAGGGTGATGCAGAACTGGCTGAGGATGGGACATGCTGGTTTAGAAGGACATCCTGCTTTAGAGAGGGAGCATGCGCATTAGGACAGTTACTCTTTTTTTTAAATTTATTTTCCAGTTACAGTTGACATATCAGTTTCATGTGTAGGACAGGTACTCTTAGTGTCTACCTTAAGTCTCTCATGCTGCGATTTCAGACCGTTTCTGAGAGCTGCTGGAAGTCGTGCCTGATGAGCTTTAGGGTTTTTTCTTGGGCTCTGGGTGAAGGTGGAAGCTCCTGGAATGCTGGTGACACATCTGACTCAGCCCTCCACGAAGGGGGTCCTTACTCTTTCCCCGACTGCAGCACCACGTCTCCCCCGCCGCACCCGAAGCCCTATTTCTACAAGGCCCAGGCCTTGAGGGGGTGCTGCATCCCCCTCCCATCTCCTGGTCCTGCCCCTCCTGTGACTGGGTCCCTCTCCTCTTAGATGTGGACGAATGCGAGCTTGGGGGACACAGCTGTGACAGCCACGCCTCCTGCCTCAATGTCCCCGGGAGTTTCAGCTGCAGGTGCCAGCCAGGCTGGGTGGGGGATGGATTCGAATGCCATGGTAAGTGCCTGGGGGCAGGAGGTCTGGGCAGAGCCGCTGAGGTAGGTGGGGGGCAGGGTTCAGGGGTGCCCTTGGGGGCTGGTCAAGGCCAAGATTGCAGGGTCCGCCTCCCAGATCCCCCTAATGCACATACCTGGGGGGCTCTGGGCCCTGTCTCCTGCAGACCTGGATGAATGCGCCTTCCAGAAGCACTGGTGCAGCCCGGACGCCGACTGCCTCAATGCCCCTGGCTCCTACCGCTGCACCTGCCGCCCAGGCTTTGCCGGCGACGGCTTCTTCTGCGAAGGTGAGATCAGGGAGGGGTGGGAGAGCAGGAGGGGCCCGAGAGGGGGCTGGGTTCCGAGGTGGCCACCATGGTCAGTTGGTTTCCTGACTCTCACTGATCCACTCATGGCTCCGTGGGTGCCGGAGAGGATGTGCCTCCAGCTGGCGGGGCTGCAGGCCAGGCCTTGTCACTGGGCAGTCTTCTCTCTTGGGCTCTGACTGCATGGAGCTTTCTGAATGTGGGGAGCAGGAATACTGGCTTATTCCCCAGTGACCCCCATCCTGAATCCTGAGTGTCTAGGTTCCCTGTTTTGCTGGAATCCCAGAGATCAGTCCCCTATCTGCTTGCTCCTTGGCTCTGACTTGGTCACCTGCCCACAGAGTTCCCAGTGCTACTAGAACCTCGGGTGACGGTGAAGGGTTAGGGTGACCAAGGCCATCTGCCCACCCTGCGTGGGTCTCGGCCAATTGGTCCCCAGCCTCTGCCTCTCGGGGCTCCTCAGACAGGGACGAATGTGAGGAGGACGTGGGCCTCTGTGAGAACGGGCAGTGCCTTAATGCCCCCGGCGGGTACCGCTGTGAATGCGAGATGGGCTTCAACCCTGCAGAGGACCACCGCGCCTGCCAGGGTGAGGCCCGGGTGGCCGGGGCGAAGGACGGAGCAGGCGGGCCCCCGCGGGTGGGGCCAGCTGACCTGGGATCCCCACAGATGTGGACGAATGCGTTCTGGGGAACCTCTGTGTGTTCGGGAGCTGCGAGAACCTGCCTGGAATGTTCCGCTGTATCTGTGATGAGGGCTATGAGCTGGACCGCGGTGGCGGTAACTGCACAGGTGTGGGGTCACTGGGGTTTGGGGACGGGGGACGCAGGAGTGGAGGCTGGGAGGGGCACAGCTCATTTCTTTGCTGCCATCAGCAAAGACTATCCTCTCCGGGGGTAGGCCTTGTCTGATCGACACCTGTTCCCATTGACCTTCATTGTCATCTGTCATGCCTTGGACAAATGCAGTGAATGAATGAATGAAGTCATGCTCCCTCCACCATCCAAAATGTCTCTCACCTATGTGTTTAAGATGGAGGTCGGCGAACATTTTCAGTAAAGGGCCAGATAGTAAAATATTTTTGGCTCTGGGCCACACAAGTCCCTGTCATAGCTCTTCCGCTTGCTGTTGCAGCTCGAAGCAGACACAGGCAATGCGAAGTGGAATGGGCGTGGCCGCGTGCTAGCGAGACCTTACACGAACAGGCAGGCTGTAGTGTGCCAGTGCTTGTTTGAAGGCATGTTCTAAGCACTGGTCATGGAGCAAGGCAGGCCCCGCAGGCTGCTACCCCTTGGCTTTTTCCCAGGGGGAAACGTGGCTTGCAGCCCAGCCCCCAGTGTCCAGGGCTTTGGTTTCCCAGGAGGATTACGGGAGGACGTGGGCTGAGGGAGGGCTCCCGGCTGACTGACGGCGCCCCCACTTCACAGATGTCAACGAGTGTGCAGACCCGGTGAACTGCATCAACGGCCTGTGCATCAATACCCCTGGCAGCTACCTCTGCAACTGCCCCCAGGACTTTGAGCTGAACCCCAGCGGGGTGGGCTGTGTGGGTGAGTGCGCACAAGGCTCCAGCTGGGGTTCTGAGCTGTGAGCCGGGTGGGATTACAGCCTGGTCATCGGGCCTGTCAGCCTGTTTAAGTCTTCCTGCTCCTGACAGACAGGACCTGGCTCCCAGCCAGAGCGATGGTCTCTGTTGCCTATGGATATATAGCCTTTTGCTCTAGACACACACACACACACACACACACACACACACACACCCTTCCCTGCCTGGCCCTTGCATGATTTTCCTTGTTCAGAAACACCCTTCTGATATACACACATGCACAGAGGCACACATGCACACACATTACACACACAGTTATCCAAACACAGAAATACACAGTTGAACACAGTTACATAGCCACACAGAGATACGTAGTTGCTCATGAACACACAGCTGCACACACGGAGATATATACAGTCACAATTACACACTCACAGGCACATGCGCACAGTCACACACACAATGATGCCAACACACACGTGAACCGTTTCTCCTCCGCCACTTGCTAACCATCCCTTCTGCTTGTTCAGACACTCGGATTGGAAACTGTTTCCTGGACACGCACAACCGCGGGGACGGTGGCATTTCCTGCAGTGCCGAGATCGGGGTCGGCGTCACCCGAGCATCCTGTTGTTGCTCGCTGGGCCGGGCCTGGGGCAACCCCTGCGAGCTGTGCCCAATGGCCAATACCAGTGAGTCCAGGGGGCAGGGGACAGGCGAGCACTGTGACCTGAGCCACAGAGATGTAGCCCCAGTCTGGGCCTCTCTGGGGCTTAAGGGGTCATCTTTGCTAAGGGAGGGACACTGGGAACCAGAGAGGGAGGGGGCTTGCCTTGGGTCACAAAGTTTGTTCTTGGCGGTTCATTGTCTGGGCCTCTCTCAGGTGTCTTTCCTGCAAATTGTTATTTGTCAGTCAGCAAATATTGAGGGTTCCTCTGTGTCCTTTGCTAGGGTCTGGGGACCCAGAAAAGGACAGGCCACAGCAGGTGTACGCTGGCCTCACCCACAAACCAAGGGCCCCGGGACTGAGAGTCGAGCTCTCGTCATGGTCTGTTTGAGCCACAGTGATGGCCCAGGGGAAAGCCTGCAGAGGAAAGGGGTGAGGGAAGTCTCCCCAAGGCAGGAGGCGCAAATGAGGTTATGAAAGGTGATTAGGAGTTTTCTAGGTAGAGTAAAGGGAAGGTGTGGGATGCAAGAGAATAGTATGTACAAAGGCCTCAGGTGTGAAGCAGGAAGGCACCCGTCCAGCTATTCAGGGCAGAGAGAGACAGAAAGACAGAGAGAGAGAGAGAGAGAGAGTTTGTGTGTGTCCAGAGTCTTCCTTTCATGGGAGAAATTTAAGATCACAATGGGGGCTGGTTTGGGGTCAGAAGGAATTCTACCCCTACCCCAGCTCCTATGGCATGATCCATCTGCTCACGTGTTCAATGGGAACATGTTCACACCACACACAGGGACTGGACCCCCAAGATTGGCCCCAAGAGGCGGAGGAGGTAGAGGATGTAGTTGGTGTGGTAAAAGGATGCAGGACCTACTCTTGGGCCCTTCTTAGGGGTCCTCCCCTCTCCTGCTTCTCCTGGGCTTTGCTTCACATCCCCTCATCAGAGCGTGTTTTCCTTGCAGCTGAATACAGAACCTTGTGCCCAGGTGGTGAGGGCTTCCGGCCCAACCCCATCACTGTCATTCTGGAAGGTAAGCCCCTGGCAGACCGTCCATCACGCTCCCACTGACTGGCCTTTCTCTCATTACTGCCTCACCAAGTGCAGACTTGGGCAGTTTTGGGGACCCAGGTCCTCCTGTCTAGAGGTCAGGCAGTGAGACCAAACTGCTTTTAGTTTGTGGCGAATTTTTTTGTCTTTTTTTCAGCTGTCTCTTGTTGGCATATTGATCCATCCATCCCCTATTCATCTATCCATGTGTCTCTCTCTCCATCCATCCACTCATCCATCCATCCATCCATCCATCTCCTGTCCGTTCATCCGTCCATCCATCCACTCATCTGTCTTCTTGTCCATTCACACTCTTGCTTATTCACTCATCCACTACTTGTCTTATCTGTCCACCACCCACCCACCCACCCATGCATCCATGCATCTATCCATTCGTCCTTCTATAGTCAGGATGTGATGAGATTGGAAACTATGTGATGGATGGATGGGTGGGAGGATGGACTATCAGATGAAGGAAAAGGGGATGAATTCAGGGTGACATTGACCCAAGAGAGTCTGGGTGTGGCCTCCAAGAGAGGCCCTAGCCTGAACCCTCCAAATATCCAATGGCTCCCAGATATTATTGAAGAATCGGGCCCAGCTCCCTCGGGGCCCTGGAGATTCCAAGGCAGGGCCTGGTGTCCCCTGAGTCCTCTGTTGGAGTGTAGCTTTCAAGCACGGCCTTCTAACTCCCCCACAGACATTGATGAGTGCCAAGACCTACCAGGGCTTTGCCAGGGGGGCGACTGTGTCAACACTTTTGGCAGCTTTCAGTGTGAGTGCCCACCTGGCTACCGCCTCCATGAGGACACCCGCATCTGTGAGGGTAAGCCTGGACCTTCCCCGCCCACCCGGCCTTCCTGCCCAGCCTCACCTCCTCCTCCTCAGGTGCTGGGGCCTGAAATGCCTCTAAGAGCCTGCTCGCCTGCCTTGCTGCCTGAGGCTCCTTGGAGAAGGCTTCGACAGAATGCCCCAGTCTACACTCTGCTCTGCTGCCTCCTCCTCCCCGTTGCCTGACCTCTGACCTCCTCCCCACTCAGAAATGACCTGGCTTTACTACAGTAGTCATGCCCTTCCTCCTCTGGGCAAAAGCTGACCAAGGCCCAGAGCTAAAAGTAGGCAGGGAAAGACGCAGAAGGAACGGCCCCACCCTTCAGTCATCGCTCCGCTTGCCTTACTGGTCTCATCTGAGCATCACAGTAACGACCAGTCATGAACTGGTGTCTGTGACTGTGTCACCACTGTCATGAGCATCCCCATTGGTCATTCATTCATTCATCGCAACAACCCCGTGAGGGAGCTAGTCCTGTCATGATCCCATTTTTCAGATGCTGCACCCAAGGCTCAAGGAGGTTGAGTGACTCGTTGTGAGAAGCAGCTAATAAGCGATGGAAACTGGCTATGAGCCCAGCCATTCTGAGCCCAGCCAGAGCCTGAACTTTTTCAATGCAATGTACCAAATTCATTCATTCATTCATTCATTCATCTGTTCACCCATCAATCCACAGATGATTGGAGTATAATGTCGCTTTAGGCCCAGTCCAAAGGTTATTTTGCCCTGTTTTAACATTCCAAAGGTTTGAGGCATAAGACGTGGAAGGCAGTTCCTCTGGGATGGCAGCTCCGACTCTATTTTAAAGTGGCTTCCTTTATTTTATTTTTTTGACACAGAATACTTTATTTGGAGGGCTCTTGCTTCCTATGGCATCGTGTTAGGAAGCATGTGGTAGCCCCCTTTTGGTGATACTGTAATTAACTCATGGATTCAAGTCATATTTCTTCTTAATAGAAGAGAGATATTAGTAAACTTTTTTTTTTCACTCAACACTGTGTTGTATCTTTTCATGTCACTAAAATGTCTGCATTCTAAGCAAATCTTGACACCAAACTGAAGCTCATAGTGACATGGCTCCCCCAGACCTGGGGCGGGAGGTCATCCAGGCCGTGTCTGGCTGGACACTGCGCCTCTGTCCCCTGCAGACGTGGATGAATGCTCTGCGCACCCGGGCATCTGTGGCCCCGGCACCTGCTACAACACCCTAGGAAACTACACGTGTGTCTGCCCTGCGGAGTACCTGCAAGTCAACGGTGGCAACAACTGCATGGGTACGAAGCATAATGACAGGGGGGACCGGCTGTTTGTGGAAGCAGCACTTGGGTGCGGGAGAAACTTCTGGAAGTCGCCAAGCCTTGGAAGAGTGTGGAGAGATGTGTTTGGGGGAGGAGAGAGGGAGAGTAAATGTGTTTGACGTGCTGCTTCGCAGAAGTGAACAACGCTGCGGGGCTCAGGGACCCGGGGCTGTCACAAATGGTCGTCCAGGTTGCGCACTGCCCAACAAAGGCTGAAAAGTCAATGGCAACCTCAGGTGTGCTGGGGAAGAGATATCGAGCCAGTGATTTTCCGATGCATTCGTGAATGAGTTCCTGTCTGTCTGGCTCTCTCTTTCCCTGGCTCACTCGTCTCTTATCCACTCTCTTCTCTCCAACCCGACCGAAGACATGAGGAAGAGCGTCTGCTTTCGGAAATATAACGGCACGTGTCAGAACGAGCTGGCTTTAAACGTGACCCAGAAGATGTGCTGCTGCTCCTACAACATCGGCCAGGCCTGGAATAGGCCCTGCCAGGCCTGCCCCACGCCCGCCAGCCGTGAGTGCCG
>NW_011889291.1:391644-398872 GCF_000151845.1 Pteropus vampyrus | reverse complement strand
CTGGATGGACCGAGACAATTCATTTCTTAGGGCTACAGTAACAAATCACCACAAACTTGGTGCCTTAGAGAACCCAGAAATTTATTCTCTCACGGTTCTGGAAGCTCAAAGTCGGAAATCAAGGTGTCATCTGGGCTACACTCACTCTAGAGGCTCAGAGAAGATCCTTCCTTGCCTCTTCCAGCATCTGGTGGCTCTAGGTGTCTGTGTTAACTTGGCTTGTAGCTGCATCATCTTGATTTCTGACATGGCTCCTCCTTGAGTCTACGTGGCTTTCCCTTTTTTATAAGGACATCAGTCATTGCATTTAGCGCCCACCCCAATCCAGGATAACCTCATCTGAACTTGATTACATCTGCAAAAACTCTGTCTCCAAGAAAGGTCCCGTTCAGAGGTTGTGAATGGACGTGAACTTACGGGCGAAGGGGTCATTGTTCAACCCAGTGGAGTGCGATGAGGAGAGGTCATTACTGGCCATCTCTGGGTACTGCTGGACCCTGTTCTGGGTTCTAGGAATCAGGAATAAGGTATACCCAAGCTGGGCAGTCTTGGAGGGAAGCTGCAAGCAGCCAATTCTGACTATAAGAGTATCAATTCAGACCAAAAGTCACCCATGGGTTGCGTGCTGAGACTTAGGTACCTGCCTGGATCTCGTGCACCTGAATCTGAGGTGCAGGTATAATAATATGAGGTAGAAGTGCACAGCAGCAAAGGAGCTGCTGAGATTGGTCTGTTCTCGTCGTGACACAGGCAGGAGAGCAGGGACCTGGGGAAATGTGGCAAAGTGGCGCCGCCCAAATGCCTGCCTGCATTTGTCAGGTGGGTCCAGGGTCATCCACCCTTCCTGGGGATCAAAGTTCGGCAAGCAGCATCTTGGTGTCAGCAGTGGGATGTATTTAGAGAGTGAATTACCCTACAGGTGTTTTCACCCAAGAGTGGTGCCAACAGCTGTCCAGACCCAGAGTGGCAGGTCAAGGGGAGCCCAAGGGAGCCTTTCCTGTGGGCTGCCCTGAGTCTCCAAGGTTGTAGTGGGCTATGCTAGGGAACAGCAAAGGGAACAGCATGTGCAAAGCTGTGGTGGCCTGACAGAGCAGGGCATATCCAGACATGTAATGCCGTTGGTGTAACGGGAGGGCAGGAGTTACTGTTGGGGCAGGGCCAGGAGGTGAAGGTCTTGAGGTCTAAACTGAAGAGTCTTTGTTTTATGGTGAGGGCAGTGGGTGTGATTGGCGGCACTCAGGCAGGGAAGAGATGAGGGAGATTATACGTGGCAGATCACATTGTGCAGGTGGAGGGCTTAACGCTGTCAGTGCTGGTCGAAGTGGAGGGAGAGCGAGGGAGTAGTCACCAGAGGTCAGGTGTGTGCCGGGCTACAGGGACAATGTAGATGATGGGCGGGGGATCCGGAAGTGGGGGAAGAGGAGGAGGAGGCTCTCAGGGAGCCTGCAGCCTGGTGCCCCCTCCCTTGTTCTCCTTTGCCCAGCGGACTACCAGGTCCTGTGCGGAAACCAGGTCCCTGGCTTCGTCATTGACATCCACACGGGGAAGCCCCTCGGTGAGTGACCACTGCCCCCCAGCCCATAGGTCTGGCTCCCGCGGTCCGCGGAGTCCCGACCTCTCCCTTCCCCTCCCCCACAGTGCTTTCTCTTGCACGCTCCCCAGCCCCATGCCACCCCAGCTCCATGCCACCGACATTTCTTGCCTCCCAGGCCAGGTCAGGAATCCTAACCCCAAACACTTCCCATTATTAAAAAAAAAACGGTAAGAGTATTTTTATTAAATTGTCGTTTACTTTTAAAAATTCTGATGAAATAACACATAACAAAATTGACCATCTTAACCATTCTTAAGTGTCCGTTCGGTGGCATGAAGCACATTCACACTGTCGTGCAACCATCCCCACCATCGGTCTCTAGAACTTTCTCATCTTCCCAAACTGACATTCTTTCCTCATTAAACACTCACACCCCCTCCCCTCCCCTCCCCCAGCCCCGGGCTCCCACCATCTACTTTCTGTCTCTGTGGATTCGACGACTCTAGGGACTTCCTGTGAATGGAATTGTGCAGTATTTGCCCTTTGCGTCTGGCTTATTTCACTGGGCATAATGTCCCCAAGGTTCATCGGTGTTGCAGTCAGACACTTCCTTTTTGAGCTCAATGAGGTTTTGTACAGTTTAATACCTAAATGTCAAATTTCCGCTGTGGGGTGTCTCACTGATGAACACACTTCTAGTTGTTTTCACCCCGTGGGTGTATTTCCCTCATTTTAAACAATTGGAACATGGCAGATAAGTTCTATTTTCCCTCCAGTCACCGCCTCACATCTAAGTCCCCTTCCTACTCCCTTCAGGTTCTCATGCTTTACGCCTAGAGTATTTCTTTCTAGTTCTTTCTTCGTGCATTTAAATATATATAGAGATCTCCTCTTGAAAATGTATGGCTTTGTTTTCTGGTGAGTTTGACAGAAATTCTATGGTTCCCTACATATTGGTCTGCAGCTTTTTTTTCTCACTCAGAAGTTAAGTCGTAAAGAACTGGCCAGATTACTCTTTATAGTCCTGCTTCCCCGTTAGCTCTGCTTTCTAGTACATTCCACGTACGGACATGTCCCAGGTCACATGCCAGTCCTCACAGATGGACACTTAGGTGTTCCCAGGTTCTTTTCTTTTCTTTTTCTTTTTCTTTTTTTTTACATATAACAGCTTTATTGAGATATAATCCACATACCATACATACCACCTTTTAAAGTACATAATTCAGGAAGGTTTTGTATACAGTTCACCCTTGAGCACCATAGGGATCAGGGGCACCAACCTTTCTCTGCGCAGTTGAAAATCCTCGTATTACTTTCAACTCCCCTAGATTTTAACTACTAATAGTCCACGGTGGACTGGAAGCCTTACCGATACCATACGGTCAAATAACGCATGTTTCGTATGTTATACGTATTAATACTGTGCTCTTACGATAAAGTTAGCTAGAGAAAAGGAAATGTTATTAAGAAAATCATGAGAAAGAGAAAATAATTTATAGCATTCATTAGTGTAAAAACCCGTGTGTAGCTGGACCCACGCGGTTCAAACCCATGTTGTTCAGGGGTCCACTGTACTCACAGAGTTGTGCAACCATCACATCGATATAAGTTTAGAACATTTTGATCACGTAAAAAGAGACCCTGGCACCTACTTTCCATCTCTGGATTTGCCTCTTCCAGACATTTCATAGAAACAGAACCATGAAGCATGTGGCCTTTTGCGTCTGGCTTCTCTCACTGAGCATGTTTTCAAGGTTCATCCACACGGCAGCGTGTGCCTTTTTAGGGCTGAATGACATTCCGATGTATGGGGAGACTACATCTGGCTATCCATTTACCCGCTGACATTTCCCGTGTCTTGCTAAGCATCGTCCCAGGACTTCCCCATGCAGCGTCTTGCTGACACACGTCTCTGCTTTATTCCAGCAGACCCCTCAAAGCAGTCTTGCTGGGCCACAGCGAATGTTCTAGTTTTTTCCTCCCACATCCTGATCTCTTTCTGGTGTGAGCAGACACATTGTGGCCACAGCAGGATTTTTCGAGTGTGTGCTGGTTCGTAGCCACATCTCCTCCTAGGCTTCAGGGCCCTTAGCTCATGGTCCCCAGGTGTTCCCGGGGGCCAGGCTGCCCCTGACACTGGTGCCCTCCCCAGACATCGACGAGTGCGGGGAGATCCCCGCCATCTGCACCAGCGGCGTCTGCATCAACCAGATCGGGAGCTTCCGCTGCGAGTGCCCCATGGGCTTCCTCTACGGCAGCGCTCTGCTGGTTTGCGAAGGTGCTTCCTCCCCGGCCTCACAGCCCTGGGCGGGATGCTGGTCCCCCCACCCCTGTCCTCTCTAGGCAGGTCATCTAAGCTCCATGAACTTCTATTTCCCCCTCTGTGCAATGAGACTAACGCCTTTTCGAGGGCCTCCATCCCACATAACCACCCTCGCTCTGGTTGTGGCTGCTTCCAGAGAGACCACCCACTCCGATGCCGGGGGCCGGGTCTGGGGTTTGATCTGGCAGGGAAGGTGTCCTCTTCACTCCTGCCCTGTTGGCTGCATTCCCCAGACGTGGACGAATGTGCCGGTGGGGAGAGTCCCTGCCAGCAGAATGCCGACTGCATCAACATCCCTGGCAGCTACCGCTGCACGTGCACCCGAGGGTACAAGCTGTTGCCAGGCGGGGCTTGTGTAGGTAAGTGGGGGACCCCAGCAGGCACAGGGTAAGGAAGTAAGGACGTGGAATATGAGACAAAGCCAGGCTCTGCCCACTGTGACTTGGGTAGGGCACCGCTCTGTCCGGGCCTTTCTCTTTGGCTGGAGTATGGGCAGGTGGGGGCGCCGAGAGCATCCGTTCTTAGATGCTTAGGGGAAATAGGTTAAGACAGCTTGGTGCTGGCAGCAGCTTGAATAGGGGGCTTGCAGGCAGGTTCTGGCTTTCCCATCGCAGCATGCGAAGGCTTAGGAAACACCGGGGTGCGGGTCCTGGGGACCCCACACTGCCTGCCCTTCTTCAGGACGGAACGAGTGTCAGGAGATCCCGAATGTCTGTAGCCACGGTGACTGCGTGGACACAGAAAGCAGCTACACATGCCTGTGTCATCGTGGCTTCCGGGCCTCGGTGGACCAGACCCTGTGCATGGGTGAGAGCCCCCTCCTGCCCCTCTTTGCAGACCAAGTGGCCAAGGGTGGCGGTGGGGGGACATCGATCTACACTTCTGGGGTGAAGACTGTGCTTCTATCATCTTGTCACTTAAGACCTTGGGAAAATGACATAGTCACTTTCCTGTGCCTCAGTTTTCCCATCGGTAAAATGGGAGCAATAAATAGTACCAGATACTTCCCAGCCCCTCGGTCCCTGAGCTGCTCATTGCCCTGGCTGAGCTGGGCAGGGGTTGGGGGCTTTGCCCTGACAGACATCGACGAGTGTGACCGGCAGCCATGCGGAAACGGGACCTGCAAGAACATCGTTGGCTCCTACCACTGCCTCTGCTTCCCTGGCTTTGTGATGACACACATCGGAGACTGCATGGGTGAGCCTTGTGGGCTGGCAGACAGGCCTCAGTGTACCCCACTGAAAGTGGGTCTGTGGCTTGACGGCACCCCTCTGAAATAAAGGACCGCGCCTCAGGATTCCCTTCAGAAAAACAGCCCCAGGGGATTGAGAATGAGTCAACACAAAGTTGTCCACACTTCAGTTTTCAGGTGCCCGGGGTCCTTCGCTAGAGCTTACGCTCAGTTTGATGAGAGGCAGATGGACAGTAGAGAGAGGAAGGTGAAAAGTGAAGCAAGCCCTGGGGTGCTGTGGCGTTGGCAGTTTAGTGCAGTGGTTAAAAGCATGGACTCCAAGGTCAAGTGGCTTAAGTTCAAATCCCTCCTTTGCCACCTGCCAACTGTGTGACCCTAGATAAGTTATTTTCCCTCTCTGTGCTTTAGTTTTCTCCTCTGTAAAACAGATTAGTAGTAGTACCTACTTATGTTTATATCAGACCAATAGACTTCTGAAAAAGGAATATTATCAGAGATCAGGAGAGACATTATCTATTGAGTAAGGGGTCGCTTCTCTGAGAAGACGTCGCAATCATAAATGCATATGCATCTAACAATAGAGCTCCAAAACAAATGAAGTGAAAACTGACAGAACTAAAAAATAAATAAATAAATTCAGATTATAGTTGGAGACTTCAACACTCTTCCCTCAGTAATAGAGGGAACAAACAGAAAATCAGTAGAGATACAGAAGACTTGAACACGGCCGGCAACCACCTAGACCTGGCTGATATTTCTAGAACATTCTAGAATATGAATTTTTCTCAAATGCACATGAACATTTGCCAAGAAAGACCATAGCAAACAAACTTTAACAAATTTAAAAGGACTTACGTCACACAAAGTAAGTCCCCGGAATGTAAGGGAATTAAACCAGAAATCAGTCACAGAGGATATCCAGAAACCCCTCAAATACTTAGAAACTAAACAGCATACTCCTAAAGAATCCGTAGAACAAAGAAGAAATAATAAGGGAAATTAGAAAATATTTCAAATTAAATAAAGATGAAAATATAACAAAACGTGTGGGATACAGCTAAGGGAGTCTCTAGAGGCAAGTTCACAGCGTTAAAATGCTTGTATTAGGAAATATTGGTATCTGCCTTCTAGGATTAGTTGGAAGGCTAATATCCAGAGTCTGGCATGTGAGTTGAAGTCACTGCCATCAACTTAACTTCGTTGTGGATGGAGGTGCAAGGGAGGCTTAGAGCCTCAGTGCTATAGGTGACCCCACCTGCTCGTCTCCCCTTTGCAGATGTGGATGAGTGCACTACCCTGGCAGGACAGGTGTGCCGATTTGGCCAGTGTCTCAACACCATTGGCTCCTTTCACTGCCTCTGCCAGGATGGTTTTGAGCTCATGACCGACGGGAAGAATTGTATGGGTGAGTCTTGCACGGTGCTGGGAGCCATCTCAGCCAGCCCCTGCTCCAAGTGTACCTGCGTCTGGTACTTCTACGTGATTGTGGTTTTATTCCATAACCGTGCATTTATTTTAAGGAATAAAAAGAAAAAAATAAAACCAGCACATCACACCCATATTTTCACAGGGTTCGTGGTTGAGAGTGAGGCTGTTTTGAAAAATCTAAATTTACCAAAGTATGGGATAGTAGAAGTGCTTGAGAGGGTGCTATGGGAACTGTGAAAGGTGTCTGCAGGTGGCTCGAGATTAGGAACTTTGTCCCCTCTTCCCCTGGATACCACCTGGCTCCACCCCAGGACCCAGACTATCCTTTCCCACCTGTCCCCGTTTTCTTGAGTCTCAGCCCTTCCCCTGGCTCCAGGGCTGCCACAGAGAAGGCTTGTCCTGGGGCCCTCAGCCATCATGCACTAACTATAGGTGCCAGTCCTGGTCCCAGGCGAGCCCTCTGCCGCTGACTGGTGCTGGGTCCCCTCCTCCTCTCCACAGACACCAACGAGTGTCTCAGAGTCACAGGAGCCTGCCTGCCAGGGACTTGCCAGAACCTAGAAGGCTCTTTCCGCTGCATCTGTCCCCCCGGCTTCCAGGTGCAGAATGACCACTGTATAGGTGAGTGTCCGGCCCTACCTCCCAGCTCTGGATTCAGAGAGGCATCTCTGGGACTCTGTTCCCCATCCGTAACATGGGAACGCCAGCTAGTGTCGTGTTGAGGGTGGAGATACACTTAGCACAGTGCCCA
>NW_011889291.1:386684-390424 GCF_000151845.1 Pteropus vampyrus | reverse complement strand
TTCCAGGTGCAGAATGACCACTGTATAGGTGAGTGTCCGGCCCTACCTCCCAGCTCTGGATTCAGAGAGGCATCTCTGGGACTCTGTTCCCCATCTGTAACATGGAACACCAGCTAGAGTCGTGTTGAGGGTGGAGATACACTTAGCACAGTGCCCAGCGCACCGCCACACACTATTAGAAGTGCTCTGGGCTGACGGCTCCTTTCCTCTCCTGTCTCCCTCTCTCCTGCCTGACCATCTCTGGTCCAGTCTCCACCTGGGCTAGCTTTATATAGCGCGGGCTAACCTGGACCAGTCTAGCCTGGCCTCCTCCAATCTAATCTATCTGGGCTAGCCTTGTATGACCTGGGCTAACCTAGATCAGTTTGGTTTGAGCAGATGGGTTAACCTTGTACAGCGTGGGCTAACCCGGACCAGTCTGGCCGGGCCATCATCTCTGGTCTAGCCCATCTAGGCTAGCTTAATGTAATGTGAACTAACTCCATCAAATGTAGGCTAAATTTTATCTAATCTTGGTTATCTTTATACAAATTTTATCTCTAAAGATGGGCTTTTCCTGACCATAATCCCTACCCTGAATATACCTTGTAGAAAATTCCCTTCATACTGCCCCCTAGTGCTCTGGCTCATACTGAGCCCTGGGGGCTCCTGCTCCGGGTCAGTCCCTCCCGAACAGCCAAGGCTGTCCCACCCCAGCCAGGGTCCTGTCCTGCTCACACCCCACTCAGCTATGTCCCTGGCCCTCCAGACATCGACGAGTGCTCGGAGGAGCCCAACCTCTGCCTCTTTGGTACCTGTACCAACAGCCCCGGGAGTTTCCAGTGCCTCTGCCCGCCTGGCTTTGTCCTCTCTGATAATGGGCACCGTTGCTTTGGTGAGTCTGGGGCCACAGAGCACACAGGGCTCTGAAAAGAGGTGGGGGATGGGGCAGGGGAGAGTCAGATCAACCAGGAAAGGGGGCTGCAGCTTCTCGTGTGGATCTCCTGGAGCTCTGCCTCACGGAGGGGCCGTAGGGTTGTCCTAGTCCAACCGACCTCTTGGCCAGACAGGTCCATGGAGGGCTAACTTGGTCCAGTCTGGGCTAGCCTGGTCCCTTGGGCTTGGGCTGCCCTGTAAGGGCTGCAGTGGCCCTGCCTGAGCTGGCTTCATCTCAGCTGGGCTAGCCTTGTCTGGTGTGCGCTAGCCTCATTCAATCTGAGCCAGCCTCTTCTTCTAGGAACGAGGGGGAGGGCAGGACAATTGAATCAATATTCGTTATTGTGGGGACAGGTTTGGGCCGATCCCCAACAAAGAGGATTTCTCAAGCTGGTAGGAATCTGGGGTTGAGGACCAGGGGTCAGCAATGAGGATGGGGGAGCTGAAGTCTGAGGTCCTCTTGCTCTCTGGGATTAGTCACTTTGCCTCTCCAAGAAGGAGCTTCTAATCCAAGAATAATATAGCTGAGTTTGACCACTCTCCCTGTCCCTGGAGCACCCCCACAGCAGTGAAAGGGGTGTTGCTGGAAGGAATTCCCAGGGGTCCAACGAATGCCTCAAGGCTGACTCTCAATGGGCCACTGTGGGTCACATGTCCACCCCCAAACCAACCACCATGGCCTGAGGCCCGGAGTGTTCTGATTGGCTGCTAGTAGAGGCAGGCCCACCCATTTGCAGGAACCGGGGTGGAAGAGGTACGGGGTGGGCGAGCACTGCTAATGGCCCTTCCAGCAACTCTCTGGGCAATCACCCCACAGACACACGGCAGAGTTTCTGCTTCACCCGTTTCGAGGCCGGAAGGTGCTCGATGCCCAAAGCTTTCAACACCACCAAGACCCGGTGCTGTTGCAGCCAGAGGCCTGGCGAGGGCTGGAACGACCCCTGTGAGCTGTGTCCTCAGGAGGGCAGTGGTGAGCACTGGCCCTGTCCAGTCCCTCCCCTCCGATTCTGCCTGCCTGCCCCGCCCCCCGGCCACCCTCTACCCCCGGCTCCTCTCTTTTCTCTCCATTCTTCCTTCAGCCTTCCCTACACCCGCTTGGGGGGTCCTGAGTGCTGCACCTGGCCCCTGACCCTCACCCCCTTGTCCTCTCACTGTCCAGCCGCTTTCCAGGAGCTCTGCCCCTTTGGTCACGGAGCAGTCCCAGGCCCAGACGAGACTCGGGAAGGTGAGTCCCTCGCCCCCACCGAAGAGCCCCTCCGGGCTGCCGCGCCCGCCTCCTTTCCACCCAGCTTCGTCTGGGCTCCGCCTGGGTTCCCAGGTCTCAAGCTTCTTCACTGGCCCCACGGGTGGCCCTAAACCCCTCCAGCCTGGAGGGAAGGAAGAGACCCTCAGTGTGGCCAGGACATGACAGGCACCGTGTCTTCAACCCTTGCTGCTCACAGACGTGAACGAGTGTGCAGAGAATCCTGGTGTCTGTGCCAATGGCCATTGTGTCAACACCGATGGCTCCTTTCGCTGCGAGTGTCCCTTTGGCTATAGCTTGGACTTCACAGGCGTCAGCTGTGTGGGTGAGTGACCGGCCCGCCTCCCAGGAAAAGAAGGAGCAGAGGAGCAGGGCAGACACTACCCAGGGCAGGACCCTGCCCCTTAGCCACTGTCACTCTCCCCGCCCACTCTTCCTTCTCTCCGTTATTTACTCATCCATTTATTCACTTATTTGGTCACTCATTCATTCCTTTGTTCATTCATTCATTGAACACATACGGCATGCTGTCCTGCATCTAGCCTAGAGCCACAGCAGACCTGGCCCGATCCAGTTTGTGGCGGTCAGTGGGGAGGCACACAAGATAATATCAAGGATGGGGGGCTCTCTGAAGGCACTGACCACCCCCCAGACGCAGACGAGTGCTCCGTGGGGCTGCCCTGCGGGGAAGGTACGTGCACCAACGTCATTGGAGGCTTCGAATGTGCCTGTGCGGATGGCTTCGAGCCCGGCCCCATGATGACCTGTGAGGGTATGACCCTGCCTGCCCAGGACCTGGGCTGTGTGACATGGGAGTGGGGAGCTGGTCTGTGGGAGGAAGCGGGGGTCCTGCAGGCAGACCCTCCCCAGCCGGCACCTCCACTGGCCCCCCCAGACATCGATGAGTGCTCCCTGAACCCCCTGCTCTGTGCCTTCCGTTGCCGCAACACCAAAGGCTCCTACGTGTGTACCTGCCCGGCTGGCTATGCCTTACGGGAGGACGGGACCATGTGCCAAGGTAGGACCCGCACGGGCAGGTGGGCACGGGCAGGGCCCCCAGGCTCCCCACGCCTCAGTCCTGAGAAAAGAGGGAAAATTAAGAGCCTGTGTCTCCAAGGGCAGGAATGAACAATAAGTGACAAGGTGAGTGGAGAGGGAGGCAGGCGACTGTGCAGCGGGTGTGCTTTGTGAGTGGGGCCTCCGTTTCTGTTATGAAAACGGGGTGCTAGCATTGTGGGTCCTGACAGCACAGTACGTGTGGCTCTGGAGGCCCCTCCAGGGGCAGCTGGACACGCCCTGAGTGGGACGGGGCAGTGGGGACAGCAGTCCTGCCCTGCAGAGGACATGTGGCAACGTCTGGAGACTTTTTTTGTCGTCTCGGTTGGGTGGGAGGGTGCTGCTGGCGCTGAGTAGCCTCGGGTGCTGATAAATACCCTACAAAGTGCAGATCGGCCTCCCACCACAGTTTTCTGGTCCCAAATGTCTAGTTTCAAACCCCAGGCCGGCATGTGGCCCCTCCAGGGCGATTACAGGGCCAGTGTTCCAGCGACAATGGTGAAGGCCCTGCAGATTCCTAGACCCT
>NW_011889291.1:381559-385994 GCF_000151845.1 Pteropus vampyrus | reverse complement strand
GTGTGGCTCTGGAGGCCCCTCCAGGGGCAGCTGGACACGCCCTGAGTGGGACGGGGCAGTGGGGACAGCAGTCCTGCCCTGCAGAGGACATGTGGCAATGTCTGGAGACTTTTTTTTATCGTCTCAGTTGGGTGGGAGGGTGCTGCTGGCGCTGAGTAGCCTCGGGTGCTGATAAATACCCTACAAAGTGCAGATCGGCCTCCCACCACAGTTTTCTGGTCCCAAATGTCTAGTTTCAAACCCCAGGCCGGCATGTGGCCCCTCCAGGGCGATTACAGGGCCAGTGTTCCAGCGACAATGGTGAAGGCCCTGCAGATTCCTAGACCCTGGAATGGGCAGGGGACGTGGGTGTTGGGGCAGTCCCGACGACTTTGGCTTGTCATGAGGTCTGGGCCCGGCAGCGGAGGGCTGGGAGCCTGGCAGTGCTGCAGGGGCCTCACTCCGGCCCCACCCAAGACCACCTAGGGGTTGGGATTCAGGCCCCCATAGCCAGGGGCTGGGCTGTGGGGCACCTGACCTTAGCCGCCATCTGTCCCCGGTCACCTGCAGATGTGGACGAGTGTGCGGATGGCCAGCAGGACTGCCACGCTCGAGGCATGCTGTGCAAGAACCTCATCGGCACCTTCGCCTGCGTCTGTCCCCTGGGCATGCAGCCGCAGCTCGGCTCTGGAGAGGGCTGCATAGGTGCGGGGGTGCCTCGGGGCGCAGGGAGCACCACAGAGGGAGAAGTCGGAGCAAGAGGATGCGGGCGGGGGGGCAGACATCGGAACTGGGGGGAAGCAGGCTCTGGGGGCCTCCCCGCTGGCCTGCCTCATCCCTCCCGTCTCAGATGAGGACGAATGCCGCGCCCAGCCCAGCCTCTGTGCCAACGGCCACTGTGTCAACACCGCGGGCAGCTTCCGATGTGACTGTGACGAGGGGTTCCAGCCCAGCCCTGCCCTCACTGAGTGCCGTGGTGAGTGTGGCCAGGCATAGGCGCGGGAGACGCAGCCACTCGGTGCCTGTCCCTCCTGCCTCCTGGGAGTGTCCCAGGGTGGCACACGGGGGGTTGTTTAGCTGACGGGGTCTGGGGCACCAAGGGGCACGCAGGGTTGTCGAGCTGATCTGGACACGTGTGCCCACCGCAGGCCACCGTGCTTCCCTTCCTCCCTTCAGCCAAGCACCCTGGAACAGCAGAGCATCTCCCCGCTTCCCTGTCCAGCACACCCAGTGACCAGCCCTCCCCAGGGTCACCTCTTCCTGGGGGCTAAACCCGGCAGGTGACCCACGTATACCGTCTGCCCCGGCTGTTTGTCAGTCCTGTCTCCACACAGTCCCTGCCACTCTCCTCTCGTCCTTCGTCATTCTGTCCACCCAGCAGTCTCCACCTTGCAGCTTTAGGCCAGACGCGTCTGTCCAGCTGCCTTCAAGAACCCCCATCCCCAATACCACCCAGACACAGCTCACCCCAAAACAAGCCCACCTCTCCGCCCCCAAGTCCAGTCTCGATGATGCCCCAGCACCTGCCCAGACCCCCAAGCCAGGCCGCTAGAGTAGCCAGTGGCCTCCTGTCCCTTACCTGACGTCCGGTATCCAGCCTGTCCTCTCCACTTTCCACATGCCTCTGGACATCATCCTTCGGCTCTGTCCCCACTTTCTGTCCAGGATGCCACCATCTCTTGCCAACTCCCCAGTGTTCCCCAGCTCCAAGCTGCCTGTCGATCCTCTGATCTCTCTGTGGCCAGAGGGGAGCTGCCCTTGGCTCTCAGAGAGCAGCCTGGCATCTGCAGCCCGGGGCTAGCTCTCCGATCTTCAGGTCTGTAGCTTTTGCAGCAGCTCTAGCCCCAGCCCCAGCCCAGCCCTACTTGTCCCCAGATGTGGACGAGTGTGCGGATGGCCAGCAGGACTGCCACGCTCGAGGCATGCTGTGCAAGAACCTCATCGGCACCTTCGCCTGCGTCTGTCCCCTGGGCATGCAGCCGCAGCTCGGCTCTGGAGAGGGCTGCATAGGTGCGGGGGTGCCTCGGGGCGCAGGGAGCACCACAGAGGGAGAAGTCGGAGCAAGAGGATGCGGGCGGGGGGGCAGACATCGGAACTGGGGGGAAGCAGGCTCTGGGGGCCTCCCCGCTGGCCTGCCTCATCCCTCCCGTCTCAGATGAGGACGAATGCCGCGCCCAGCCCAGCCTCTGTGCCAACGGCCACTGTGTCAACACCGCGGGCAGCTTCCGATGTGACTGTGACGAGGGGTTCCAGCCCAGCCCTGCCCTCACTGAGTGCCGTGGTGAGTGTGGCCAGGCGTAGGCGCGGGAGACGCAGCCACTCGGTGCCTGTCCCTCCTGCCTCCTGGGAGTGTCCCAGGGTGGCACACGGGGGGTTGTTTAGCTGACGGGGTCTGGGGCACCAAGGGGCACGCAGGGTTGTCGAGCTGATCTGGACACGCGTGCCCATCGCAGGCCACCGTGCTTCCCTTCCTCCCTTCAGCCAAGCACCCTGGAACAGCAGAGCATCTCCCCGCTTTCCTGTCCAGCACACCCAGTGACCAGCCCTCCCCAGGGTCACCTCTTCCTGGGGGCTAAACCCAGCAGGTGACCCACGTATACCGTCTGCCCCGGCTGTTTGTCAGTCCTGTCTCCACACGGTCCCTGCCACTCTCCTCTCGTCCTTCGTCATTCTGTCCACCCAGCAGTCTCCACCTTGCAGCTTTAGGCCAGACACGTCTGTCCAGCTGCCTTCAGGAACCTCCATCCCTAATACCGCCCAGACACAGCTCACCCCAAAACAAGCCCACCTCTCCGCCCCCAAGTCCAGTCTCGATGATGCCCCAGCACCTGCCCAGACCCCCAAGCCAGGCCGCTAGAGTAGCCAGTGGCCTCCTGTTCCTTACCTGACGTCCGGTCTCCAGCCTGTCCTCTCCACTTTCCACATGCCTCTGGACATCATCCTTCGGCTCTGTCCCCACTTTCTGTCCAGGATGCCACCACCTCTTGCCAACTCCCCAGTGTTCCCCAGCTCCAAGCTGCCTGTCGATCCTCTGATCTCTCTGTGGCCAGAGGGGAGCTGCCCTTGGCTCTCAGAGAGCAGCCTGGCATCTGCAGCCCGGGGCTAGCTCTCTGATCTTCAGTTCTGTAGCTTTTGCCGCAGCTCTAGCCCCAGCCCCAGCCCAGCGGGGGTGTTTAACACTGCCAGAGAACAACAGCTGGGAAGGTCGCACCCCACGCACAGACGCAGCTGTCAGAGACTCGGGAGCCCCTTTGCAGATGCAGCTCCCCCGGACCCGTGGAGAAGGGCGATCCAGACAGAGCGTTTCTGCCACCCACTGTCCCCACTGGTTCTCTGCAGATGTCCGGCGGGGGCCTTGCTTCTCCGAGGTGCTGCAGACTGTGTGCCAGGGCCCATCAAGCAGTGGCGAGGCAGTCACCAGGGCTGAGTGCTGCTGTGGGGGCGGCCGTGGCTGGGGGCCTCGCTGCGAGCTCTGTCCCCTGCCCGGCACCTCTGCCCACAGGAAGCTGTGCCCCCACGGCCCAGGCTACACCGCCGAAGGCCGAGGTGGGTAGGGGTTTGCTCACAGGAGTGCAGGTGCTTCAGTGAGTGTGTGTGTGAGTGAGTGTGTGTGTGTGAATGTGTGTCTGTGCTGGTTGGTCTGTGTGGACCAGTGTGAACCAAGCCCATTCTTGGCTGTGTGTGTGGGTGCATGAACTTGGGTGGATGCGTGAGCAGGTGTGTGAGGCAGTGTGCGTGTTCTTTGTTCTTGTGTGTGTGGGCTCGTTAATGAGTGTGTGAACGCATGTGGGCTGGTATGTGAGCTGTGTGTGAACTGGGTGAGGACTACGAACCAGGATGCGGGGGAGAGGGAGTGAGCCAGTCATGCATTTTGGATTCCGGTGAGTGTCTGTGAGTTGGTGTGTGTGTGCGTGTGAGTGGGGGTGTATCAGTGCATGAACATGTCTTATCGAGCATGTCAGTGAAGGTGACAGGTCATCCCAAGTGAGCAGCAGTGACATCAGGGGCTGAGAAGGAAGCACCTTTGCAAGGGTGCTTCTGGAGGACAGAGGAGCCCCTGAGTATGTGGACTCATGATTCTGTAAGTGTCTGTGTGTGTGACTGGTATGAAAAGCTTGTGTGCCGTTGTGCTTCCATGTACGTGGGATGGCTGTGTCCCCTTGGGCATTCTAAGTCCAGTGGAAGGAGTTTCATTAGTGTGACATGCTGGCGGAGGTGCCACCTGCAGCCTGAGGTGGGATCCCCAGCTCAGGGGTGGAGGGAGGAGAAGTAGAGGCTGGCCTGGCCTCCGGAGAGAGGGCTGGTGGGCTAAAAGGAGGAGTCATTCCCCAGTGACCCAAGGCAGCCAGCCCCAGCCCAGCCCTACTTGTCCCCAGATGTGGACGAGTGCCATGTGCTCTCTCACCTGTGTCCCAATGGTGAGTGCATCAACAGCCTTGGCTCATTCCGATGCCAC
>NW_011889291.1:357055-381509 GCF_000151845.1 Pteropus vampyrus | reverse complement strand
TCACAGGAGTGCAGGTGCTTCAGTGAGTGTGTGTGTGAGTGAGTGTGTGTGTGTGAATGTGTGTCTGTGCTGGTTGGTCTGTGTGGACCAGTGTGAACCAAGCCCATTCTTGGCTGTGTGTGTGGGTGCATGAACTTGGGTGGATGGGTGAGCAGGTGTGTGAGGCAGTGTGCGTGTTCTTTGTTCTTGTGTGTGTGGGCTCGTTAATGAGTGTGTGAACGCATGTGGGCTGGTGTGTGAGCTGTGTGTGAACTGGGTGAGGACTACGAACCAGGATGCGGGGGAGAGGGAGTGAGCCAGTCATGCATTTTGGATTCCGGTGAGTGTCTGTGAGTTGGTGTGTGTGTGCGTGTGAGTGGGGGTGTATCAGTGCATGAACATGTCTTATCGAGCATGTCAGTGAAGGTGACAGGTCATCCCAAGTGAGCAGCAGTGACATCAGGGGCTGAGAAGGAAGCACCTTTGCAAGGGTGCTTCTGGAGGACAGAGGAGCCCCTGAGTATGTGGACTCATGATTCTGCAAGTGTCTGTGTGTGTGACTGGTATGAAAAGCTTGTATGCCATTGTGCTTCCACGTACGTGGGATGGCTGTGTCCCCTTGGGCATTCTAAGTGTCCAGTGGAAGGAGTTTCATTAGCGTGACATGCTGGCGGAGGTGCCACCTGCAGCCTGAGGTGAGATCCCCAGCTCAGGGGTGGAGGGAGGAGAAGTAGAGGCTGGCCTGGCCTCCGGAGAGAGGGCTGGTGGGCTAAAAGGAGGAGTCATGCCCCGGTGACCCAAGGCAGCCAGCCCCAGCCCAGCCCTACTTGTCCCCAGATGTGGACGAGTGCCATGTGCTCTCTCACCTGTGTCCCAATGGTGAGTGCATCAACAGCCTTGGCTCATTCCGATGCCACTGCCAGGCCGGGTACACGCCAGATGCCACAGCCACAGCCTGCCTGGGTGAGCCCCTCTTTCTCCACCCCCTGACCCAGCCCAGCCCCTCCACACAGCACGTGGCCTGTGCTTCTGTGAGACGACCAAGTCCAGAGCAACAGAGACCATATGGACCACAAAGTCAAAAGTATCCACTGATCTCTCCCCTCACCCTGGCCTTTTTTGGTCCATTTTCCTCCTGTAGTTCTGTGCATCCTAAGGTTTTCAGTTACCTTGAATAGCAGATATTCATCTCAGCCGGGTTGGCAAACACCAACCCAAGGACCAGATCCGGCTCTCCGCTCATTTTTGTTAATAAAGTTTTATTAGCACATGGCCATACCTATTTGTTTCCTTACTCTCTACAGCTGCTTTCCTGCTACAAAGGCAAACTTGAGTAGTTGGAGCCGAGACCGTGTGGCCCACAAGGCCCAGCATGATTACTCTTTTTTTTTTTTTTTTTTACAGCTGCTTTCCTGCTACAAAGGCAAACTTGAGTAGTTGGAGCCGAGACCGTGTGACCCACAAGGCCCAGCATGATTACTCTTTTTTTTTTTTTTTTTACAGAAATAACTATCAGTTCTTTATGTAAGCTCACAGATTCTGGATGGCTAGGATCTGGGAAGGAGACCTCGGCAGGGCTAGGGTAGAGACCCCAGCCCCTGAGCCCCTGGTAATGTCCATTTGACCCCCTTGCATGCTGCCATCCCCTCTAGATGTGGACGAGTGCATCCAGGCCCCCATGCCGTGCACCTTCCTCTGCAAAAACACGGAGGGCAGCTTCCTGTGTGCCTGCCCCCGCGGCTACCTGCTGGAGGAGGACAGCGGGACCTGCAGAGGTGATGTCCCTCCCTCATGCCCTGCGGGGCTCCATCCCTCCCCCCTGGGGAAGCCCCAGGCATGTCCCAGACCGTCTCACCCCCTTCCCACTGCATGGCGTAGGGCACCACCTCTAGGACCGTTCCCCTGGGAAGCCCTCGGTCCCAGCCGGGCCCGGCCCTGAGCCCTGGGACCATCTGTGCCACAGACCTGGATGAGTGTACCTCCAGGCAGCACAACTGCCAGTTCTTCTGTGTCAACACCATCGGCGCCTTCACCTGCCGCTGTCCTCCCGGCTTCACCCAGCACCACCAGGCCTGCTTTGGTGAGTCCCCTCATCCTTCACACGGCAGCTGGTTCATGACTCTGGCCTCCATTTATTTAAATAAATAAATAGCAAGCAGATAGCAAATAAATAGTAAGTGCCCAGTAGCATCTAGAACCTCAGTCTCCTTCCTTCCCTAGGGACCTGGGAGGCCTGCCCTCGGGAGTCCCTCTGACCTCGGCCCCAGACATCTGACCAGTCCCCACTGAGTCTCTCTCCAAGGCCCTCCCCAGGGTGCTCCTGAAAGCCCAGGGTCTCACAGGGTCCAAAGGGGAAGCTGGTTCAGAACCTAAAGCTGCAAGGGCATCTGTCACTCCCATCACTTCTTAATGTCTTGTGGTCCGGGAGAAACAGACCTCTCCTAAGGGCCAGCTCAGCCAAGGGTGGCCCTATTCAGGCTCCCACTAATCCACTCAGCCAACACCTACTGAGCACCCACTGTGTACCAGGCAGTGCTCTGGATCAGAGGTCAGCAGACTCAAGACCCCAGGTCAAGCCCGGCCTCCTGCTTGCTTTTGTTAATAAAGTTTTATTGGACCACAGCCATGCTTATTCATTTGCATATTGCTGTGGCTGCTTCTGGGCTACAATGGCAACAGAGTCAAAAATATTTCCTATCTGGCCCTTTTCAGAAGCGGTGCCTAGCTCCAGCCTAGACTCTGAGGGTGCAGAAATGGACGCAGTGGTCAGGCTTGCCGCCATCATGGGCTGTCCTTGCTGGCAGGGCGTCAGACCAGAAACAGACATAATACATTAACACCGGACCATGTTCAAGGGTGACATGTAGTGTGAAAGAAAGAAAAAGTGAAGCAGAGCAAGGAGATCAGGAAAGCTGCTATTTTTCAAAGAGGGATCAGGACGAGCCTCATCAAAAGGGGACATTTGGACAAAGATTTGAAGGAGGTGAAGGAGTGAGCCATGCATAAGTTGGGGGAAGAGCATTCTGGGCCTTGAAATGACACACGTCTCTCTTTTTCTGCATGGTGGAGTTAGATTCCCTGCCTCCTAAGATGAGCACCGTTACCGTGACATTTGTATGGGTGCATCTGTAAGCGTGTGCACACACAAGCCAATGTGCCAGGGCACGCGCATCCCACATGTACGTGACACACAGCAAACTCACACAGGACTTCTTCTCACACTAGAATAGAGTTTAAATTCTCATCCAGGCCCCTACTGCATTGATACCGCAGATCGAAGCCTCCAGACTGTTCGTGACTAATACCTGTACAGCCTGTACTCTTGGCGGGTGGTCTTAGGCTAACTAGGTCAGGGGATAGCAAACTTTTTCCACAAAGGGCCCTTCAGTACGTATTTTCAACTCGGTGGTCCACATGGTTTCTGTCGTAATTACTCGACTCAGCCATTGTAGCTCAAAAGCAGCCATAGATGATAGGTCATGAATGAATGAGTATGGCTTTGTGCCAGTGAAACTTTATTTACACAAACAGGTGGTGGGCTGGATTTGTCCCATGAGGCCCCAGTTTGCTAACAATTGAACCAGAAGGTCACACACACATGACCACAGTAGGCCAGCCTGACCCTTGGTTCGCTTTGCTGGATACAAGGGAGAGAACTGCAGGTGGCACTGGATGTGTCTCTCCGGCAGGATCCTGATGAGACTCCAGGGCTAGTCTCTGTGGCCCCTCGAGTGACAGCTGAGACATGAAGGATGAGACTACACACAGCTGCAGGAGCCACTCTAGCATAGAAGCCCCATTTCCCCAATGCCTCTTGTACCCCAGAGAGATCCCAGGTCCCCAAAGGAATGCACCTAGTGTTAATAATCTCTGTACTCAAAGAAGCCAAAACTCAGATCCAATGAAGTGTTGGATGAAATGTAGTGTTCCAGATGCAGTTTACTGGCCATGGCTGTGACCGCCGCCACGGCAATGTTGCCTGGCAACTTGGGCTGCCATAACAAAATACCATAACCTGAGCGGTTTAAACAATACATATTTATTGCTCATAGTTCTGGAGGCTGGGAGTCTAAGATCAAGGCTGGAGAGGACTCTCTTCTGGCCTGCAGATGGCTGTCTTCTCACGTGTGCTCCCGTGGTGGAGAGAGAGCCAGAGCAAGTGCTCTGCTTGCTGTCTCGTCTGATAAGGGCACTAATCCCACGATGACCTCACGTAACCCTAATCATCGCCCAAAGGCCCCATCTCCAAACACCATCACGTTGGGAGTTAGGGCTTCAACATACACATTTTTGGGAGGCACACAAATTTTTCTGAGCCTGTAACACTGGTTGACATCCCACAAGGACAGAGCGCAAGGGTTACCTTGGGTCATTTTCCCATGGAAGAGGAGAAGGGGCTTTATTAACCCTTTACTCCCATGCCCTGTACTGTCCTAAGCCCTTTACATGATTCGATTAATATCGTTCTCACAAAAACTCAGTGAGGTGGGTATTATCTCCATGCTACAGCTGAGGAAACTGAGGCACAGAGAAGGTAAGTCATTTGCCTCAGGTCACACAGCTTTGAGGTGGCGCAGATAAGATTCAAATGATGTCCTCTATGTGTGTGATCTCAAATATTCACAGCAATTCGGCGAGGTGGGAACTGTTATAGATCTCATTTCACAGAGGGGGAAATTGAGGCAAAAAGAGGGTAAGTGACTTGCCCGAAGCCACACAGTTGATGTAGGCCCAGAGTCATGGTGCCCGCCCTGAATCCCTAACGGCAAGGTGGCCCTGCTGGTTCTCCATCCTCTGCAGATAACGACGAGTGCCTGGCGCAGCCTGGCCCATGTGGCACCCGTGGACGCTGCCGCAACAACCCAGGCAGCTTCAGCTGTGAGTGCTATCAAGGCTTCGCCCCGGACAGCTCAGGCCGTGGCTGCGAAGGTAGAGCCGGGCTTCGCGTGGAGTCTAGGCTTGGGAGGTGGTCCTGAAGGCTGCCAGGCGAGCCCTCGCTCCTTCTGTCTTGCAGACGTGGATGAATGCGACGGGCCGCATCGTTGCCAGCATGGCTGTCAGAACGAGCTGGGGGGCTACCGCTGCAGCTGCCCCCAAGGCTTCACGCCACACTCCCTGTGGAGCCAGTGTGTGGGTGAGTGGTGGGGGCCGGGAAGAAGGCGAAGCCCCCACCAAAACCTGTCCAGAGCAGGTGTCTAGGAACCATCCCCCTGCAGGGTACTAAAGGTCAGATGGGCCAGCCTGGAAGATAGTCTTTCCCCCCCTGCCGGGCGTCCGGGCTGCAGAGCCAGCATGGCAAAGTCCATTTCTTAGGGAGTGGTGACCTGGAGGGCTCCGCTGAGAAAGATTCCGAGGTGGTGCCTGTGACCGCGGGGAAAGAGTGTTGTGATTGATTAGCGATGTCCGCAGTGGGTGCGGCAGTGCCCGGCAGGCGGGCAGGTGTGCCACATCTCTGCAGAGGCTCCGGCTTCGAGGGGGGAGATCTGTGTGGGTAGCCTTCTGCCCCTCTGACCCTCAGCTTCTTCACTTCATTTGCTCTGGACACTGCCGCATGACCCTTATGGACACTCTGTCCTTTCGTGGCCTATGGGATGTAGCCGTCCCCACTCTCCCGCCACCTCGCCAGCATTGCCTTTTCTCCAGCTCCTCCTCCTGCCCCTGTGGTGGGTCCTCAGCTACAGTCTACATCTGTCCCCCCACCGCCCTGTGGCGTGTGGCCCCTGGGGACCACCCAGACCGTCGCCTCTGCTGCCAGCTCCCCGTTCTCAGCCTGTCGCCTCCGCTGTGGCTTATTCACTCTTTCGGCCATGGTTTCCCCAGGACCTCCCTGGCAGCAGGCCCTGCAGAGACAGACATGAGCCGAGAGCCGGATTCCATCCCTGCCCTCTAGTCCAGCCTCATGGGGCAAATGGGGGTCGATTAGGCATTGGTTCTCAACTGGGACCCGTTTTTGCACCCTGGGGCACATTTTGAAGTATCTTGGAGACATTTGTAGTTGTCACAATGGGCAGTGGGTGCTCCTGGCGCCCGGGACTGGCGCTTCCTTGCCCCCCAACAGGGATCCGGTCACACATGTCAACAGCGCCAAGGAGGAGAGACCTTGTTTTAGACCACCCCACAATTTAGGATTTCCGGGATGTTTAGAGAAATGCTTTGGAGGAGAATTACAGGGCTGCGGGGCTCATGGGAGATTGATGGAGGTTTTGACATTGGCCTTGGGCTCTGAAAGAGGAGCCAAAGTTGCCAAGTGTGGGGGAGGAGCAGTACGGGTGCAAACGCTGGTCCCCCACCTCCCACATCGTCTCTCTCCCCCTCCCCACTCTCAGACGAGAATGAATGTGCCCTGTCGCCTGCGGCCTGCGGCAGTGCCTCCTGCCACAATACACTCGGTGGCTTCCACTGCGTCTGTCCCTCTGGCTTTGACTTTGACCAAACCTTGGGTGGCTGCCAGGATGTGGATGAGTGTGCAGCGCGGGGGGGACCCTGTAGCTACAGCTGTGCCAACACTCCCGGTGGCTTCCTGTGCGGCTGCCCCCGAGGCTACTTCCGGGCTGGGCAAGGGTGAGGGGCTTGAGTGGGGTGAGCACAGACCCTCCTATCCTGGCAGTGAACACACACGTGCAGGCCCATGCACACACACATGTACATGCATGTGCACAGAAAATGGCGCACTGAGCCCCAGCAGCACCCGTACATATGCACACATAAGCTCACACCCCACTGTGGTGTAATTGTCCTCATGGCACTCCTGCATGCTTGCATGCCCACAGTGATAGGTGCACACTTCTCCATTATACACACAAATGTTTTCATGGCTCACACCGTGCCAACATGCCTGGGCACCCTCGTGCATTCATCTATCTCAACACGCACACATCCGCATCCCAGCGTGCATGCAGGCTTGCACGTGCACAGACCTTGGGTGCACTCAGGTACATTCATGCACTCCTGCATGCATGCAGGCTCACACCACTGCCCAGGTAAGCCAAGGATGCACGTGCACACACAAATGCATGTCCCCGGTAGGTGCATGCAAAGCCACAGCGGCACATTTGCATAACAGTGCTTGCGGCCACAGGCAGCATGGCTCCAGTGGAATGTGAGGGTGGCTGGGGAGGTCCTACTGTCTTTCCCCTGAAGATCTGCCACCCTCCCCCGCCCCCCGTCCTGGCTTAGGCACTGCGTCTCCGGCCTGAGCCTCAGCCCTGGATCCCAGAACGGCCCAGACGAGGAGCTGCTCATGCCTGAAGCCTGTTACGAATGCAAGATCAACAGCCTCCCCTCTCGTGACCGGCCACGGCGCAGCATGCACGGGGACCGCCAGGTGCTGCAGGGGATGCACTGGGTGTGGCAGTACTGTCAGTGGTGGGGGCAGGCAGAGAACCGGCCAAGGGTAGGAACACCAGACTCTGTCCCAGCTTGTCCCTGAGTCGTGGTGCCTGCTTGGGCTTTCCTGCACTTTCTCAGCCCTCGGAGCTCTCTGGGGAGCACAGGCTCCCAGCGCTCCACCTCACTTCTGGTGACAAATCAAGTTACCTCCTATACAGACTCACGCTGGGCTGTGATGCTCCCCATGATCCCTTTCATGGCACTTGGATGCAGAAGAAAAGGCTTGGCTCTCCCAACCCTGCCTGGCCCCTGGAACTTGTCACCCCTCACCTCTTGGCTGGCAAAGCCCTCCCTCAGGCTCCTCTGAATTTATCACCAACGGGGCGCAGAGCAGCCAGCTTATCCCCTTCGTTCGTCACCCTCCTTTAGACCCTTCACCTCTACACCTCTTTCCTGTACCTGTGATGCTTGGGCCTCCTGTTACCTCATCTCTAGAAATTGCGGGGGTCCTCCCCGCACTCTGAGAGACAGCAGAGCAGCCTGTAGCTCTGTCCCTTCTGCCCCTTGGGGTCTCTCCAGCCATGACCGAGACCCCAGATTATGCCACATGGTGGTTTTGTCCCTAAGGCCACTGCTAGTCAGCCTTGTCACCATCCCCCAAAGGATCTGAAAGCCAAACATTTATTAAGCACCTACTTGATGCACACTGCATTCACGGCCTCTCAATGTTTACAACAGCCTTGAGAGGTGCAGATGCCACTATCGTACCCATTATACAGATTGGGAAACTGAGGCTCAGAGAGCTTAGGTCACATGCTCAAGCTGCCGAACTTGAAAGTGGCAGAGCAGAGATTCCACAGCTGCACTGCATGGCCTTTTCTTTGTAAGCAGCCTTGGTCTTCGTGGCCAGGCATCCTGGGCTCCTCTGCAGTCGCCACCCTCTGACACCATCACTTTATGATGCGAAAAAGATCAGTGAGCACAGGAGCCATTACCCCCATCTGGGACCAAACTCCTTCACTCCGAAGGTTTTGCTGAACACCTACTGTGCGCTGGGCACCGTGATGGGGCAACAGTGAACTAAGCGAAAGTCCCTGTGCCCATAAGGCTGACATGCTAACAGAGAGACAGAAAAGAAACAAGTAAAACACTGTATTTTACAACACATGGCAAAAATATGATTCATGATAAATGCTATGGGGGAAATGAAGGCAGAAGTAGGATAGGAATATTAGGTCTGAGGGGCTTTTAATATTAGATTAACTAAATATGGTTAATGGTTCCAGGAACCGTTTCTCTCTCGTTTTTTTCCCCCTCTTGCTGGGAAAAATGGTGGCTGTATATATTATCTCATTGTTACCATTATTTTCTGCAAGCTTCACAACGGTAGGGCCTTGTGTCTGTCAGCTTTGCCGCTGTGTAGCCAGCCATTGGTCCTCAGTAGGAGTGAGTGGGGTGGTTGTCAGGGCTCCTGGGATGGGCTTTGTGGCTTTGCCTGCAATACCCACAGACTGCCAGCAGGCGTCAGTAGGAGCACATGTTTGAGCAACACCTAATGGGGAAGGGCTGAAATCTCCAGAACTGAGGGGATGGGAAAAGGAATCGTTTTCACTTTAATGCAATAGCAAAACACTCCATCAGCATGTCAATTAGGCGAAACAAACAACACTGCCCAGAGCAAAAAAGAAAACAGATAACCTCCTGTGGCGTTGGATGCAGCACCCAGCCTGGGTTAGCCTGCCATTGAGACTGGCTGGCTTACTCAGGGCCCTGTCCGGCTGCCAGGACCAGGAACACACTCACTCACAGGAGCTCAGATAAAGAGGGGTTTGTCATCTGCACACAGAGGGCTCTCAAGGAACCCAGATGCAGGAAGCACAGCGGGCCTCCGGGAACCGGAAAGCTGGCGGGCGGCTCGAGTCTCCGGCCTCACTGGGTCTCGTACTTCCCTCGCTGTGTCCGGTCTAGTATCCTCTCTGGGGCTGGCTTCTGCTGCAAGGCCCTTGGTCATAACTCCAGCCACCCCAGGCCACCTTTGATTGACCTTAGGGCTCTGGGGCCCGACACCATCCGACACCCTGTGCAGAGGGCTCTGAAGGCAAATTCTCAATTCTCTCTGCCCAGACTGGCAGTTGATCTCACTAAAGCCGTTCCGCCGAGGCTAGGGGTCAGGAGTCAGCATGTAAAAGTGGCCGGCCACCTTCCCTCTTTGCTTTCCATCTGGGAACCAGCCTCTGCTTTCATGCCTGTTCATAGCTCATAAATAACGTTGTCCTTGTAGATGAGGGGCTAGACAGAAGTCAAGGGCAGAGAGTGTTCCATGCTTTCCTCTGCTTTAGACGTTGGATAAACTCTCCCCTTGGCCAAGGCTGCATGGCCCCCTACCCACCGCCTTCTGGTTCTGCTGGCCTCGGACCATCATCCACCTGGTCTTTCTCCCCCAGGTGAGCATGGCCAGCCTAGACTCAGAGGCCCCGCTGACCTTGAGCTTGAACCTCTCGCGCCTGGGCCGGGCCGAGCACATCCTGGAGCTGCGGCCAGCGCTGGAGAGTCTGGGAGGCCGTGTTCATTATGTCATTGCCCGTGGCAACGAGCAGGGTTTCTTCCGCATGCATCACCTCCGCGGCCTCAGCTCCCTGCAGCTGGGGCGGCGGAGGCCGGGGCCTGGGACCTACCAGCTGGAGGTGGTGAGCGCGGCAGGGCCCTGGGGCATCTGGCCAGAGGGGCAGCCGGGGCCAGGGGTCCTAGCTTTGCGGCTGAAGGTGCGGCTGCAGCTGCTGTAGCCAGGAAAGGCCTGCGCCCGACTCCTGGCTTCAGGCCCCTCCCACAGTCTCCTCTCCAGACTCACTGCCTGGGCACCGCCCAACCCCTGCTTCATTCCATGGAGTTTTGGGGAAACTGATGAATCTGCTCGCTACACACCGCAGGGAGACCCCGGTGACGAGCCCTGGCCTCGATGGGCCCCCCGGCCCCCATGCCATCCTCCTCTCCAGTCGTGGAAGATCCTGGAACTGGGAAGGATCGATCCCTGGTGGTAATGGCTGACCAGGTGGAACCCAGAACTCAGGAAAAATGACGTGCTACACTATGACCTCAGGCGAGCCCAGCCTCTCTCAAACACTCAGTCTTTCCTGGAGACAACTAGAAGCCGTGGCCTGCAGCTTCCACCTCCAAACGAGGGTCAAGCAGGGCCCTGGGATTCCCTGCATCTGGTCAATCTCAGGCTTAAACTTCTGCACTGCACCAAGGCTCAGCCCCCGGAGGGTCAGTGGGACATGGGATGGCAGCTGCATTGGGCATGGGGCTCATCCCTCCAAGCAGTAGGGCCCAAGGGGCCCCAGCCAGAGTTGGTGACACACAGCCATTTTCATGCCCCCAGGGAACTGGGCTAGGGTTCCAAGGATGCTTTATATCAGAAGCAGAAAAACAATAAAGTTATTTTGGGTTACCTCTGCCCCCTTGGCACACTCTCAAAGTAAGTAGATACTGCCCACAGCAGCACCACACGGGGAACCAGAGGCCCCAGAAGGGCAGCAGCTGTGGGAAGGATGGGCTTCAGCTCTGTGCTCTGAAGAGAAAGTGTAGGTGAGAGGTGGGTGGACCCAGGGGTGGGGACAGGATCTCAGGGTACAGGTAGGCCCTGCCAACTTCAGACCTGTGAGTTTGGCACAAACTGAGCCCTAGTGGGTTCATGGATACTGATGAAAATGGCTCACGTTTCCAGACCACGTACTACGTACCAGGCAATGGTCTAAGTATTTTCCAGTTATGGACCCATTCAGTTGTCAGTACAACCTCACGGAACAGATGCTACTATTTTTTCCCCATTTTGCAGATTGGAAAACTAAGGCTCAGAGAGGTTAAGCAGTTTGACTAAGATGACTCCAGTTTGCAGGTAGCAGAGCCAGGTTCAAAGTCAGGCAGCCATGCCATCACCCACCGTGATGGCTATCCGCCTGGCTCCAGGTTGGGCTAGACCTCCCCAGTTTGAATGGCCGGGATTCTCATCGCGTTAACGTAGTCAGCGTGTGCATGTCCACGTCACAGACAGGAGTGTATTTAGTCCCCACAAACTTGTATGAGATAGGCAGTGTTATCGCCCCATTTTACAGGGGTGAAGAGTAAGGCTTAGAGAGTTTGTGGAATCTGTCTGGGGTTACCCCCATAGTGTAGTGGGGCCTGGATGTGACTCAGGTTCTTCCAAGTCTGGTCCCTGGCCCCAAACCGCCTCTTGTCCTTACGATGGTGCATTTGGTTTTCATCCAGAACGTTCTCTGTCACGGTGGAAACAGGCTTCCTGAGGACAACACAGTTGAGTGGCTCAAGTCTGGGTAATGACCTGGACCTGGAAGAGTGGCCAGCCTTCCTTGCAGAGTGTCACTAGTGCCTGGCCCCAAGGCTCTGTCCTGGCCAGGGTCTGGTTTGCCTGATTTATCGGGAGCTGCTGGGCACCTATCAGAGCTTGCAGAGGCTTCTCTGTCTATTAATTAGCCATTCACTATGGCCCTGTGATCTGGGCAGAGCCCCCGCTTTACAGATGAGAAAGGAGGTGCCAAGAGAGTAAGCGGTTTGCTCAAGATCACCAACTGGACATACCTGGATCTGCAGCCAACACTTTCAGTGCTTGCCACCACCCCCCCCCCCCCCCCAGAGCTGTCTCCTGTGAGGGCTGAGCACAGATCCTGGAGTGAGGGGATCACGTGGGATTCAGCATAGGCTAGGGACTCACATCTCATAGTGAAATGTGACAGAGACAGGAATGATGACCCATCGAAGGTTTATTTTTAAAAAACAGGCTGAGAGGGGTACCTTAGATGATCTGGCGCTTTGCAAGGACCCAGAGAGACACAGGCATGGCCTAGGGTGGGTGGCAAGAGGCTGCAGGTGGGTGATGTATCTCAACGATTATAAGACCCATTGTCCAGGGCTGGCTAGGAGCAGGAAGGGGCAGCGGGGAGGGAACCAACACAAAGTCAGGCATGAGATTTGGCTTGAAGGTCACGGGCTGGGGCAGCCAGGGCTGCAGGGTGACGCTCATGGTAGAGAAAGGTCCAGCCCATTTTGTGCTGGTTGATGCAGGAGATGTGTGGGCTCATGGTCCTGCAGAAGGGATTGGAGAGAACGGCAGGCGGTGGGGACTGGGGTGGAGCCAAAGCACCCCCCGGGGCCGGATCAGGGTAGTGACACCTACAACCCTCCCGTGTGTGAGTCTGTGGGGCTGTCCACAGAGCCAGCCCTCCTTGGTCTTGGAGGTGAGTTCCCTGACCCAGTCTGGGCTCATGATGAGCCCTCATCCCTCAGCAGCGGTGATGGGTGAAGGGATGGTCACATGATCTGAGTCCTTACCTGGATCGGCTGCTGCTGGGTGGGAGGTGTTCCTCTGGCTGTTTCTGGTGTGACCTCTAAACATGTACAGCGGTAGCCTGGAGGTTCCAGAGCTAAACTTCTTCACCCCAGAGTGAGAGTCTGTCAAGAGACATGGAAAGAGAAATAGATAAGAGCTCAGCCAATACCCTTTGAGTATCTGCATCTAACCGAGCCTGAAGCTGTTGGCTGGTCATTTGAGCTGATGAATTTCCCATTTACTTGACCTTTCCATCTCTGGCAATTCAGTGTTTTGACTAAAAGGGTTGTTTTTTTCACTCAGTCTCCTACTCCCCAGCAACTAGCTTTCTTGGGGTGGGGCGGCTGTCAGTATGCTGGGCTGCAACCCCCTCCTTGGGGGTTGAGAAGCTCAGAGTCCCGCAGCAGGGAGGGTAGGCACCCTAGATGCTGGGCTGGGGTCTCACCTACCTTGGAAGTTTCTCCTGGTGTCTTGATGATGCTTTGGGAGGGCCTTTTTTTGAATATTCAGAAACTTCATCCCATCTCGCACCCACTTGGCCCGTGGGTTCCCACACACCATCTTCTGTCTATGGGGGAAGTAGAATCTGCAGGTGGGCAGTGGGGATGCCAGGTTAGTGTGTAAGCAGTGAGCAAAGTTACGTGTGAGTCCCCCCAGCCCCCACGGCCCCACTCACATCACGGCCGGCAGATTACAGCTCCCGCTGACATCTTGGCGCAGGTAATATTGGGCACGCCGGAGCACGGTCAGCCTAATGTGGGGGTGGTAGGCCAGGCAGCAGTCCTCAAAGACTCCTGCAATCACACGGCCACCCCAGGCTCCCTTTCCTATGTGCGCCTGTGGAGCTGTGTGTGCACTGTGTGTGCAGGCATGGCCACTGCCGTAAACATACCGCAAACATAGCATGACAGCCCAGTGGAGGCTGAGGGACAGCCCAGGCAATAAGGAAGCCATTAGGCTCACCTTTAGCCCTTGATATGGGGACAGCTGGCAGGAGTTAGAAAGGGCCTGCACGCTCTGGCTGGGAAAGGCCCGGGACCTCAAAATGAATAGGGGACCAAGGCCATTTCCACTCCTGCTCCGGGGCAGAGGGCCAGGAAGGCAGGTGCAGCTCCCCGAGGAGGGCCCCAGGCCACCTCTCCCTCTGGGTCCCTCCTCTTAAAATGAGCGCCTGGCCCGCCCGCTGCTCCTGGTGTCCTGGCTCCTGCTCCAGGCTGGCCCTTCCCCGCCTAGGTCTATCTCAGGTACCTCCTCCTTTCTGTCCCCATCCAAGTGACCACTCCAAGTCACCTGGCAAGAGACCAGGAGGTCTCTTCTCATTTACCCGTTAGTCAAACAACAGCATTTAGAGTTCCTACTCGGTGCCAGGTGTCTGAACAAACACAGAGGGGAATCGGATCCAGCGTTGTCATGGGGGATGGCCTGGTGGGGACACTGGAAAGTTGATCTCTGCTGGCAAGGGAAGCACGGGGACCTGGAGGGGAGGTGCTCAGAGGAGGTGCTAGTGCCAGAGGGCCTGGAGGCAGAGGATGAATTGATAAAGGAGACAAGGCAGAGGCCTCAAGGATTCTCTGGGATTTGTCTCCTAGAGGGGCTAAGTGTGAGTCCTGGTAGAGCACAGAGGGAGGGAGGGAGGGAGGGAGGGAGGGGTCAATAGGAAGGGATTGAATGGCATGGGAGGGCAAGGGGAAGCAGAGTCAGAGGGACCCTGGGCTGCAGTCCTAGGAAGGAAGTTCCAGGGACTGGAGGCCTTTCTACCCCTGGGATCAAAGGGCCTGGGCTGGGCCCTGCTCCTGGAATGGGCCTCTGATAGCAGACAATGGGAAGAGAGCCCAGCCCCTCCGGGGCAAAGGCTAAGGTCTGCTAGGGGCCAGGCTAGGACCTCAGACCTAGTGAGGGGCAGGTGAGGCAGGTGGGTGAGGCCATGGGGTGAGACCTCGACCCTGCTCCACCTGCTGCTGGGGTTCAGCTGCCTCCCCAGAGCCCACAGGGATGGAGGACACAGTGGGAGGGCTCCTGTTGAGGGAGACACTGAATGCCCAGAACTGGCGTTTCGTCACCAAAATCCTCAAGTGCCTAATCAAGGGAGAAGAGGGAAGGGATTTCCCATTAATAACAGTAATATTTACTGTCGTTGGCCCTGACACTGGGCCAAGCGTTTTGCAGGCATCAGCCCGTTGGATCTTCACAGCCCCTCACTGTAGTGAGAATTCAGAAGCCCACTTTGCAGATGAGGAAACTGACGCCCATAAAGGCTGAGTAGTGACTCTCAGCCGGACTACCCAGTTAGCCCGAGTAGGGGGAAGCCTGGATGGCGACCCATTCCTGCTGGCTTCCGGGGCTCTGCTAGGTTAGGTCACTGCGGTGTGTCTTGCAGTAAGTAGTAGGCCACCGCTGGAAGCCACCCTCTGCTCCCCGCAGTCCCTGGGCCAGCTGGAGTCCCCGCAGGGAGGACTTGGGTCACAGACTGTGGTGGGGGCTCCAGAAAAGAGGCTGGGGGCCCTGCAGCCCCAAGGAGCTGCACAGATGCCAGGAGTTTCTGCATGCTCGGCGCAGGGGAGCTGTCTGCCAGTCAGAGAAGTCAGTGGTGGAGATGGACTCAGGGAAGGCTTCTGGAGCTGGGGACAGGCAAATGGGAGGCATAGAAGGATGGATGGGGAAAGGAGAAATCTGGGGGAGGTGGGTAGGTATGGCCTAGACAGTACCTGGAGCGTGGACAGCAGGGACCCAGGTGCCCACGAAGCAGGCCACCAGGAAGACCAGGAGCCACAATTTCATGGCACAGGCTGGTTCTCCTTGCGAGCCTTGAGAGCTAACGGGGAAGGTGGAGGTAGGGAGGACCCAAAATGAGCAGCGGCAGGCACTGAGAACACCCAGTGGCAGACAGACACGGGTTGGGGACAAGTCATTCCAGAGGGACGGGCTGTTGGTCTCACCTGGGGGGGCTACACTTACCAAAGCCTATGGAGTCCCTGGTGCCTCCGGACGGACGTATAGCAATCTCTCCTGCCCACCAGCCCGCAGGCTTTTTCCCTTTATAGATAGAGCCCCACCCTGCTATCACCTGCCCTCCACCCACCTTCCTCCTCCCCACCTCCTCAACCACTCCACCTCCAGGCTTCTCCCTCCTGTCCTGCCCTCCTCTCTTTTCCTTTCTCTTTCTAGCTCCTCTATGCAAGGTCAGGGTACACTTGGAGGCGAGTTGGGGGTAACTGGAGACAAGAGGACTCAAATCAAGAAACACTGACTCCCTTAATCAACTACTCAGATGCAGAACAGAGGTTCGGCTCCCTCTCCATGAGAGGTTGACAGATAGATGCGGATGGTCAGCCCAGCCTTGATCTCGACCAGGCCACTTGAAAGCTGGCTGCCCTGTGACCGCCCCCCCTCCTTCCTCCCCCATCCCAGGCCTCTCAGCCAGCACCCTTTCTCCCTGAAGAGCCCTTTCTCCTCCTCCCATTCCCTCTCCTCCGCACACTGGGTGGCTTCCTGTGGACAGGCCTCAGGCTGCCTAGAGCCCCAGGAAGAGCCTTCACCTCTGCTCCCCACTCCCAAAACACCTGTTCTTCTGGGGCCCCGGCTTTATCCCATTTTTCTCTCCCTCCACAAGATGGGGTGACATGTCACAGAAATGTCCTAGTGTTAGAACAAGCAAATCTGTAGAAACAGAAAATAAAATTAGTGGCTGCCATGGGCTGGGAGGGGTAGAGAATGAGGGGTGACAGCAAAAGGGTGTTTTTGATTCTGAAATTATGGTGATGGTCGAGCGACTCTGCAAATAAACATCGCGGAATAGTCCACTTGCAATGGATGCACTGTATGATATGCGAATTTTTCTGAACGTTATCTTGAGAATAATCTCAATAAAACTATTAACCACTACAACAAAGAAATGCTCGGGTTTTGGGAGAAAAGCAAGTAGCCCCACGTAACCACGCCGGCGGGAATCAAATAATCTAGAAGCCGTTTCTTCTTTCCCTGGGTCGCATGACTGATTGGAAGCAAGAACAGAGGGGTTGCAGCAGGCAGGGTTGGGGAGGACTAGATGGGTGGAGCTTAACGCCGGGGCGGGACTTGGCGGAAGGTACCAGGCCCCAGGGGCGGGGCTTTCTGGGTGGGGCTTAGACATGGGGCGGGGCTTATGGGACTCGCTCTGCCCAAGCCGCTAAGATGCACCTGGGCTCGGGCGCCCAGCAGTCCTGTGGCGGTCGCTGAGGCCGTCCCCAGGATGGGCGAAGCTGGGCCGGGACACGGCTCCGCGTGGCTGAGGGCGTGGGGACGCGGCGGGACCGGCCGGAGCCAGCCTTCCCGCTCCGGCCCACTGCCCTTGCCTGCCCCCGACTACCTAGACTTGGCCGAGGTCCCGGGAGAGTGAGTCCCCTTCCCCGCCCGGCCTCTCTCGGTTTGTCCCACCCACAACCTTGATAGGGCACGGGGAGTGTGGGGGAGGGCAGGAGGGGTGGGGGTCGCTGCTGAAGAACCAGGAAGCAGAGCAGACAGGGATTTACGAGTTTGTTGGACCAGTTCAGAACCCAGGTATCGGCGGGAGACAAGATGCTCAAGGAGGCCAGGCCCTGAATGAAACCCCGGAGTTCTGAAGACCGCAGCTGCTGAGTGTGGGAAGGGCCACATATTCATGGACGGGCTGAACTGGGAGAGGGGAGGCCTCTTCCGTTCCTACAACTGCTGGAGACATTAAGGATAAACTGCTTCCAGCAGGGGCCCCTCTTTTCATCATGTGTGGAATGAGCACAGCTGGGGGGTCAAAAGCTTCCTGCTTCCTGGTCACTAGCTCTGACAATGGTGGCCGTTGGGTGGTCTCCAGCCTGGAGCTGAGCTGGAGAGACTGACCATAACCCAGGGCCTGCAGAAGGCACCTCTAGTTGGTGGCCCTTCTGCACAGCAGGGTGGGCGGTGAGTTCTGTGAAGGAATTTTCCAGGATGCCTTGCCAGCCTATGTCTTGACTTTCAGAAACTTGGATTATAGACTGTCTCTGTGTGGCCCCTTTTGCTATGTTCCCAATGTGGTTGGCCCTGCTCCCTCCTACAAGGCCGGCTTCGAGGCGCTTCCCTCACTAGACTGTGTTCCAGGGGGCAACTGCAAGGTGGGACTCGGGCTACTGGCACTGGTCATGGCCTTGGCCTCAGCCCTTGTGCTTTTGCTCTTACCAGATGTGTGAGGACCAGGCCAGCTGAACTGCCCCCAGCTGCAGAGGTGACTGCCTGACACCAGCCCTGCCAGGCTGGGGCTGGGGCTGGGGCAGGCACGAAGTGATGAAGGTGGCTGGTGTGCCATGAAGAGAATATCCAAAAGGGTCCCAAGGACATCTTCAAAGCTGCCGAGCTCCGTTCACCCCTCCCACACGGGTTTTCTGAGTGCCTCAGATACCAGCCCTGAGGTAATGGCAGTAAGGGAGCAGATGTGTCCCCGCCATGAATATGACAAAGATGTCACTGATCCTCAGTGGATACCTGTGTGGAGGCCACTTGTTATCTCATTCATTCAGCACTTAAGCGAGTACTTTCTGTATGCTAGGCACTGGGCTGGGTGCCAGGACAAGCAGTGAAAGAGACAGATAGATGGTCCCAGTGCAGAGCAGATAAGACAAGCAGCAAAAAATGAAGCAAGATATTGTGAGTTTAGGATCATTGCTATAAATCCCGAGTGATAGGGAGGTGCTGGGGATCGGCGGAACTCCTTTAAAAAGAGTGGCTTGAAGTAATCATAACCCTAGGGGTTTAATATTTATCCCCATTTTATAAGGGGAAAAAACCATCAGCTGAGGCCCAGAGGGGTTAAGTTGCTTAACCAAGTGAGCAGAGTCCAGATTCCAAGCTTAGGTTCCACATGTACTATGGAGTGCTGTATTAAAAATGTCTTTAAAAAATTTTTTAACGTCTTTTATTCAACCCTATCTATCAACATATTATCATTTCAACATGTAATCAAAATGAAAATGACTAATGAGATGTTTTCCTTTTTGGCATAGTAAGTCTTCAAAACGTGGCTTATCGTATGCCTGCAGTACATTTCAAGTGCTGAATAGCCACGTGTGGCTGCTGTCTACCTTATCGGACGGTGCAGTTCTAGCCGTAGATGATGGTCAACTCATAATTTTTTGTTGTTTCTTTTTTATATTTTTCGAAACTGTTTCTTAAGAGCAGTTTAATTTTCCCAGCAAAACTGAGGAGGTGGTACGGAGAATTCCCATATACGTCACGTGCTACACATGGACAGCGTCCCCTACAATCAGCGTCCCCACCAGACGGTATATGTTACCATCAGTGAACCTACACTGACATGTCATCATTGCCTAGAGTCCGTAGTTCACATTAGGGTTCACTCCTGGTGCTGTACATTCTGTGGGTTTGGATAACTGTATATTGACATGTATTGATCATCATATTTCACGGCCCTAAAAAGTCTCGGTGCTCCAAGCATGTCTTTTTCATTCTGATATTTTGACAGTTGGGACCTTGCGGGACCTGGAGGGCCTGCCCCTTCCAGGGCTAGCCAGTTCCTAGAGATAGTAAATGAGTTGCTTGTGTGCACCTTTCGTATGCAAAACAGCTAATCCAAAACCATACCCCCAACCCCTTCCACAGCCCCCCATCCCTGTTAAGACTCTCACATTCCAGGAGGCATTGTTCCTGTGCCGCAATCACCCCAGGGCCAGGTGCCACTCGACCAGGGCCAGCCCCTAAGCCTTAGAGCATGTTCAAATTATTCAAACCAGCCGATCTCGAACCCGTTTATGCTGCCCTGCTCACTCCTTCCTAGGGAAACCACAATAAAGGCTCTTGCCTGGTCCTCCGCCCCCTTCCTCTGCCTCGTGATGCCCCCTGACTGCCCCGGTGCTGCCCCATGTAGTTCTGCTGGCTTGCAGGCCCCCTCCTTGAGATCTGTGAGTAACAGAGTGTCTTTTTAATGGCAATCCTCTCCTGATCTGTTAACCTCACCAGACCTGCATAATAATAAAAATCTACATTTTAAAACAGGTGCCAAGTGATGAGTGCAGAGCCAGAGACAGAGGACAGATAAGAGATGCACCACTCCCCATGTGGGGTTCAAAGCCAGTGGGGGACATTCACAGGATGCTGCAAGGCTGCTCGGTCAGCATTCTAGAGGAACGTCCACACGCAGGCTATGGGGGTGCAGAGGGCACCCCACCAGGCCTCCAGAGGGAACAATCGCTGAATGGAGACCCGAAGGACAAACAGGTGTTAGTCAGAGGCCAGACCAGAGCAGGATGTCAGAGGGACCTGCCAAGTGCAGGATGGCTAGGACAGAAGATGGGGATGGGGCTGGGTAACAGAAGATAAGGTGGGAGGGGACAGGCTATTCAGGGTCTCACATGTTAAGCCAAGAAGGGTGACCTTCATCGAGAGGGCACTGGGGAGCTGCTGAGGGATTTAGCCAGGTGAGGGTAGCAGTCAGGTCTGCGCTGGAGCTCTGCAGAGGTCACGGGGAAGATGCACTGGGGGGCCATGAGCCCAGGTGAAAGAAGGCTCAACAGTTAACAGCCTGTCTTCCCCTGAGGGCTGTGAGGAAGCCCCTTTCCCAGTCCTTTCATGCCCTCTACCAGCAAGAAATAATTCTGGAAATATTTACTGAGGTCTATTATGTGCCAGGTTGAGTAGTTACAACAGTAACAAAACATATAGTCCCTACTGCCATGGAGACTTTTCATTTTTGTTTTTCTAACAAAGAGGTTACAATAGCAACTGATGAATGCTGAAATGACATAAAACAGGGACCTAGAAAAGAGAAAAAAACAAATATCTAAAATCAGAAATGAAAATGGGAGCATAACTACTGACCGTACAGAAATAAATAAAAAGGATTATAGGAGAATACTATGAATAATTTTACGCCAACGAATTAGATAACCGAAATGATATTGGCAAATTGCTAGAAACAAACTACCAAAACTGACTGGAGAAGAAATAGAAAACCTGAAAAGACCTATGATACATAAGGAGATTGAAGCAGTAATCAAAAGCCTCCCAACAAAGAAAAGTCGTGGACAAGATGGCTTCACCAGTGAATTCAACCAAACATTTAAAGAAAAATTAATGCAAATTCTTCTCAAACTCTTCCAATAAAAAAAAAAGAGAGAGAGAGAAGAGGAGGGAACACATCCTTGCTCACCTTTTCTATAAGGTCAGCATAACCTTGATACTAAAACCACACACACACAACCATCAAAACTACGAAAGTCAGCAAAGTTCCACTATACAAGACAAACACGCAAAAATTAGTTGCATTTCCATACAATAGCAATGAGCAATTTGAAAAGGAAATTTAAAAACAATTCCATTTATAATGGCATAAAAAAATAAATAGGAATAAATTTTACTAAGAAATGTAAAATGTATAGACTAAAAACTACAAAACATTGCTGAAATTCAAGAGGGGCACAGATTGGAAGACTTAATATTCTTAAGATGGCAGTGCTCCCCAAAGTGATCTATACATTCAATACAATTCCTATCAGAATACCAATGACCTTTTTTGCACAATAGGAAAAGCAGACCAAAAATTAATATGGAATTACAGGAGGCCCTCAACAGCCAATCAAATGGGGTCCAGGGCCACCCCTTCAGGACAGGGCAAATTTGTCCGAGTGGGGCGAGACTCAAGTCCTGCACTGAGAGAGAAGAGGGTTCTTGGCGGAGAGTAAGAAAGCATCCAAACACACACCAAAGCTAGAGTCAAAAGGAGAGTTTATTAAAGGGGTGACGTTCCATAGACAGAGCATGGGCTCCTCTCAGAGCCAGAGAGTGAGAGAGCCTGAGAGAGACTCAGAGGGACAGAGACAGTAGAGAGACAAGGACAGTGAGAGACAAAGACACTGAGAAGGACAGATTAAAGGCACTGAAAGGGACCCCTGGTGTTTGGGGAATTCAGTATGTGTATGTATATATATATATATACACATAAATTCTTCAGTTCCTGTAAGTTATAGTTTAAAGACTTTGTTTACCCATTTTCCTTTGATATGGACATAACAGTGAGGAAGGACAGGAGTATGTAGCACAAGAAGGTAAAAACATCTAGCGTGAAAGGCCTGCTGGCAGTTCCCAGCCTGTGATCCACAGGTTCCCCATGGTTTTAGCCATAGGGAATGAATGATTTTATTTTGTGTAGGGCGCCACTTAAAAACTTTTCTTGTTTTCCCTTCAGGGTGCGGGGAAATGGGTTGTCAGTAGTCCCAGCAGAAATCGTCCTTCTGCAGGTGTCCTCGGGGTCTGGCTGCCGGGCTGATCAGCGTACAGCAGTCTCTGAATACGGCTTGATTTACACATTAGTTCTCTTGCCTCCTCCCTGCATTAGGACCAGCCCTTTTCCTCCCATACTTTGTCAGAACCCGCAGCTCCCTCTGGCCACCATGGTCGGGCGTGTCCTCTCTGACAGCAGTTCCCAGTCCAGCACTGCCCCTCACTCAGCCCCTGAGCCCTGACGCCTTCACCTTGCCAGATATTTCTTCACAGGGTTATCAAGTCTGGGGGGAGGAGTTCTACTCTTTAAGATGTTCTGAACAGAATCTGTCACTCCCAAGAGAAAACAAACGAAAATGCAGTTGACCTGTGAACAAGGGTGCATGTGTGTGTGTGGGGGGGGGGGGTTGGGACGCCAACTCCCCACTCCACGCAAGTGCAATAAAAAATCTGCGTATAGATAGGAAACACAGGCCTAGCTGGGGTGTAGGTCTTTGAGGCTCTGCTGTCAGACTACCTTAAAATTGGGGTGTGGGCTCTGGCCCGACAGTGGCCCCCCCCACTCCCCCCACCCCGTGACTGCTCAGGGTTCCCTGGAGAGGTGGAGGGCGGGGGCGCTGGCCCTCTGTACAAAATGGGAGATGATGAAGCAGGCAAGACGGTCTTTATTCAAAAAATGTGCTCAGTGCCACACGGTGAGAAAAGGTAGAAAACACAAGACTGGTCCAAATCTCTGGGGCCTTTTTGCCACAAAACAGGGCAAGCACCAGGATGTTCTTATTCTGATTTTCTTATTCTGTTATCTGGGAAGAGAAACCTCTGATGGAATGCAAAGAAATATATCCCTGAAACTAAAATGATCTTTGCTGGTTTTCAAAAGAAGAGTGAGAGAGATCACATTCAATAGTTGAAACGGGCAACATCTCTATGAAATGTTCTTGCAACTTAAAAAGATATATTAGTTATAAGCCAAAATTTTCCAATTTCAAATATTGCATGTTTACTAAAGTCGTATTTGATCTTTCTTGATCAGTTTGTAGTAAGTTTAACATTTTAAAATAAAAGTTGGTATTTTTGATTGTGTGTAATCTACTGATCAAATACTCTTCAGAGTCTGAATTTATTTTCATCTGCTCCCTGACGATGTGATAAAGTCAGGATGGAGGAGGAGAGGGAAGGAAACTGAAATCTATTGTGTTTCAGTAGTCTCTACATTTGCAAAATATTTGCAAAATATTTTATAAGGCTTTGCAAATGAAGATAGCATCCACATACTTATTTCTCTGTAATTTAAATGTAAGTATAGCAGACATTAGTTTTTGTTAACCCGTGTTTGGCTATGTGTTTGCCTTTTATTATAAATAATACTTAAGGAAAAAAGTAGGGAAAATTAAGTCAATATTTGGTCTTACCTTAGGAATACTATTGGAGCGGGGGAAAAAGCAAATTGTTGACCATGGGTGACATAAAATCAAACCTAGTAAGAAGAAAAAACATGTTCCATGTTAATAAACATTTATACCATAAAAAAACCCTGCATATAACTTTGATTCCTCAAGAATTTAACTAAAGTTCTCCCCCAGTATCCACAGGAGATTGGTTTCAGGACTCAAAATCCACACATGCTCAAGTCTCTGATTTCAGATGATGTAGAAGAGTGCATCCATGGATTCCCAACCGTGGCTTAAAAATACTGTTTTTGGTGCATGGTTGGTTGAATCTGTGGTTGTGAAACCCAGGGATATGGAGAGCCAACTGTATATTTATTGAACAAAATCCACATGTAAGTGAACCCACATAATTCAAGGATCAACTGTAAATAGAACTGTGTGTTTCAACCAGGAGTTGGGGGCCTCAGAGCAGCCCCACCTCACCCCCATCCACCCCAGATATGTGGAAACTCATAGGCCTCCGAAAAGAGTTTGAAAACCACCTGCTTAGAGGGAAAAGTAGAGTCCCATAGAAATGGTCAAATTCTCTATTTCTTCTTGAATCGGTTTTGGTAGTTTGTTTCTATGAATTTGTCGATTTCATCTAGGTTATCTAAATCGTTGGCACACAATTGTTCATAGTTACTTATAACCCTTCGTATTTCTATAAAGTCAGTTGTTATGTCCCCACTTTCATTTCTGATTTTAGTTATGTTTTTTCTTAGTCTAGATAAAGGTTTGTCAATTTTGTTGATCTTTTCAAAGAACCAACTGTTGGTTTTGTTGATTCTATTGCTTTTCTATTCTCTGTTCTACTATTCCACTATAATCTTTATTATTTCCCTCTTTCTGCTAGCTTTGGGTTTAGCTTATTCTTTTTCTAGTTCCTTAAGGTATAAAGTTAGGTTATCTATTGAAGATCTTTCTTCTTTTTTAATGCAGCACTTAAAAGCTATATTTCTCTCTGAGCACTGCTTTTCCTGCATCCCATAGATTTTGGTATATTGTGTTTTCATTTTCTTTTATCTCAAAGTATTTTTAAATTTCTCTTGTGATTTCTTCTTTGACTCATTGGTTAAGAGTATGTTATCTTCCAGTTTTCCCTCTGTCATTGATTTCTACCTTCATTCCATTGTGGTCAGAAAAAATA
>NW_011889291.1:351826-357005 GCF_000151845.1 Pteropus vampyrus | reverse complement strand
ACATTCAATAGTTGAAACGGGCAACATCTCTATGAAATGTTCTTGCAACTTAAAAAGATATATTAGTTATAAGCCAAAATTTTCCAATTTCAAATATTGCATGTTTACTAAAGTCGTATTTGATCTTTCTTGATCAGTTTGTAGTAAGTTTAACATTTTAAAATAAAAGTTGGTATTTTTGATTGTGTGTAATCTACTGATCAAATACTCTTCAGAGTCTGAATTTATTTTCATCTGCTCCCTGACGATGTGATAAAGTCAGGATGGAGGAGGAGAGGGAAGGAAACTGAAATCTATTGTGTTTCAGTAGTCTCTACATTTGCAAAATATTTGCAAAATATTTTATAAGGCTTTGCAAATGAAGATAGCATCCACATACTTATTTCTCTGTAATTTAAATGTAAGTATAGCAGACATTAGTTTTTGTTAACCCGTGTTTGGCTATGTGTTTGCCTTTTATTATAAATAATACTTAAGGAAAAAAGTAGGGAAAATTAAGTCAATATTTGGTCTTACCTTAGGAATACTATTGGAGCGGGGGAAAAAGCAAATTGTTGACCATGGGTGACATAAAATCAAACCTAGTAAGAAGAAAAAACATGTTCCATGTTAATAAACATTTATACCATAAAAAAACCCTGCATATAACTTTGATTCCTCAAGAATTTAACTAAAGTTCTCCCCCAGTATCCACAGGAGATTGGTTTCAGGACTCAAAATCCACACATGCTCAAGTCTCTGATTTCAGATGATGTAGAAGAGTGCATCCATGGATTCCCAACCGTGGCTTAAAAATACTGTTTTTGGTGCATGGTTGGTTGAATCTGTGGTTGTGAAACCCAGGGATATGGAGAGCCAACTGTATATTTATTGAACAAAATCCACATGTAAGTGAACCCACATAATTCAAGGATCAACTGTAAATAGAACTGTGTGTTTCAACCAGGAGTTGGGGGCCTCAGAGCAGCCCCACCTCACCCCCATCCACCCCAGATATGTGGAAACTCATAGGCCTCCGAAAAGAGTTTGAAAACCACCTGCTTAGAGGGAAAAGTAGAGTCCCATAGAAATGGTCAAATTCTCTATTTCTTCTTGAATCGGTTTTGGTAGTTTGTTTCTATGAATTTGTCGATTTCATCTAGGTTATCTAAATCGTTGGCACACAATTGTTCATAGTTACTTATAACCCTTCGTATTTCTATAAAGTCAGTTGTTATGTCCCCACTTTCATTTCTGATTTTAGTTATGTTTTTTCTTAGTCTAGATAAAGGTTTGTCAATTTTGTTGATCTTTTCAAAGAACCAACTGTTGGTTTTGTTGATTCTATTGCTTTTCTATTCTCTGTTCTACTATTCCACTATAATCTTTATTATTTCCCTCTTTCTGCTAGCTTTGGGTTTAGCTTATTCTTTTTCTAGTTCCTTAAGGTATAAAGTTAGGTTATCTATTGAAGATCTTTCTTCTTTTTTAATGCAGCACTTAAAAGCTATATTTCTCTCTGAGCACTGCTTTTCCTGCATCCCATAGATTTTGGTATATTGTGTTTTCATTTTCTTTTATCTCAAAGTATTTTTAAATTTCTCTTGTGATTTCTTCTTTGACTCATTGGTTAAGAGTATGTTATCTTCCAGTTTTCCCTCTGTCATTGATTTCTACCTTCATTCCATTGTGGTCAGAAAAAATATTTTGTATGCTTTCAAACTTTTCACATTTATTGAGACTTGTTTTGTGGCCTAACTTATGTTCTATACTGGAGAATGTATTATGTGCACTTGAGAAAAATGTGTATTCTGCTGTTGTTGGGTGAAGTGTTTTACATATTAGGTTGAGTTACAATCATTATTGAAAGTGGAGTATTTAAGTCTCCAACTATTATTGTAGAATTGTCTGTTTCTCCCTTCAATTCTGCCAATGTTTGATTCACATATTTTGGGGCCACGTAGTTTGGTAAATATACATTTATAATGAATGTATCCTCTTGGTAGAATGACCCTTTTCTTTTATCAGTAGATAATGCCTTTCATTGTTTCTTCTAACAATTTTCGACTTAAAATCTATCTCGTCTGATATTTGTATAGCTCTTCTAGCTCTCTTTTGGTTACTTTACTATTTGCTTGGAATACCTTTTCTCATTCTTTCATTTTCAAGCTTTTTGTGTTTCTGGATCTAAAGTTAGTCTCTTGTAGACAGCATATAGCTGGGTCACATTTTTTACCCATTCTATCAGTCTCTGTTTTTTTTTTTTTTTTTTTATTTAGAGAGTTTAATCCATTTACATTTAAAATCATTACTGATAAAAAACTTACTTTTGCCATCTTACTACTTGTTTTAAAGGTATGTCTTATAACTTTTTTGTTCCTCAATTTGTCCATTACGATCTTCTTTTGTGTTTAATTGATTTTTAATGAGGTAATATAAATTTATATATACATAATGTAAATATAATATGAAATTGCATTTTATAAAAAAAAAACATTCCACAACAAATTAAAGATTTAAGACCTAATTCTTCAGATTTATGTAAGGACGTCTGAGGATCCCAATACCTTGTAACTGCTACCCCATCAGTTAGGAAGTCACACAATGTCCTTGAGAAGCTATTAAACAACTGGCTTTTTATAGGGAAAATCAACCATGACTGAGTCTGTGTGTGTCACATTGCTGCCCCTCTGTGCACTGTCCAAACATGTGCTTGTCTTTTGAAGGCTTTGCAAATTAGCCCTCAAAAGAAAAGCACAAGCTGGGGGTGGCTCCATAGTGTAATGGTTAGCACGTCTGCTTTACACACAGAAGGTCCTGGGTTCGCACCCCAGGTGGAGCCACGGAACACACCCCAGCGTGCCACCCCGGGTGCGTGCCACAAGCATGCGTGGGGTTGGGGAGACGCCCCGCCTTCAGAGATCCAGTCCTTAAAGGGAGACGGCAACATCCATAGGTCAGGGGTGGAAGTAGGGCGGGCAGGTGGGCTGGTGGGGGAAGCACGTGGTTACTTTTTTTTTTAGTGTGCCACTTGATTCCTCTCTTCTTTCCTTTTTTGTATATTTTTAGTTATTTTCTTACCGGTTACCTGGGGACTATAGTTAAAATCTTCAACCTGTAACAATCTAGGTTGAATTAATACCTACTTAGCTCCAATAATATACAAAACTCTGCTCATACACAGCTTCATTCTTCCCCCTTTACATTGTGTTGTTACGAATTACATCTGTATTCCCATTAACATAGCTTTATAATTATTGTTTTAAGCCTTGTCTTTTAAATCACATAGGAAAAAAAAAGAGGAGTTATAAACCAAAAAATGCAATAATACGGGCTTTTATACTTATGTAGTTATCTTTACCAGTGTTCTTTATTTCTTAATATGGCTTTGAGTTGCTATCTAGTGTCCTTTAATTTCTCCTAAAAAGAGAAGCATTTCTTGTAGGGCAGGTCTACTAGCCACAAACTCTCTTAACTTTTGTTTATCTGGGAATATCTTAATTTCTCCTTTGTTTTTGAAGGATAGTTTTACTAGATACAGAATTCTTGGTTGACAGTTTTATCCTTTCATTGTTTTAAGCACTCGTCACTATTTTCTGGCATCCATGGTATCTGATGATAAATCAGCTGTTAATCTTAGTGGAGATCCCTCATACGTGCTGAGCCACTTCTCTCTTGCTGCTTTCAAGATTCTTTTTGTCTTTATCTTTCAAGAATTTTGTTATAATATGTCTTGATGTGGATGTCTTTGAGTTATCCTGCTTGGAGTTTATTGAGATTCTTGGATATATAGATTCATGACTGTTATTAAATTTGAGAAGTTTTTGGCCATTACTTTTTTAAAATAGTTTTCTTTCTCTCTTCTTCCTCTGGGACTCCCATTATATGTATGTTTGTACACTTGACTGTATCCTAAAAGAGTCTCAGGCTTTGTCTTTTTTTTTTTTTCTTTTGGCTTCTCAAAGTGGGTATTTTTAATTGACTTTACTTCAGGGTAAACATATTTGCAATTGGCTAGTGTGAATAATTTCAGCAGGCTCTGGGACAGAGGTGCTATCCCTAGTTGTCTGGTAGCTGGCCCTGAGGTGCTTAGGGCAGGGGGATATTGCCTCCTCGAGTGTGAGAGCCTGATAGAGGAGGTGGTTGGGGTGTGAGCTCTGGGTTGTTTTGTATATGAAAAGTGCACTCCCAGGTGAGTCATTTGTTATCTCTAGGAATTAGCTAGCCTTATGAGGGGCAATCTGTCCTAGATCAGCAAAGCCCCAAGATGTCAAAGCATCATAAAATACCAAAAATAAAAAACACGGTTAATATGCTCATTATCTCTTCTCTCACCACCTACTAAGCTCTTTTCCCTGTCTTCACAGCCACTCCCTTTGGCAGTGGATAAATACCAAGGACAGCTCTCAAATATCTTTGACTCAAAGAAACCTGGCATCTCTGACACTTGCCTACCTTACTGACCCTGTCACCTCTCACTCCTGAACTCCTGCACTGGCTCCAGATTGAAGCCCAGCAGTCACCCCTCGCCCTCAGGTCTCCAGCCATTTTTTCGGCAGGGCTCTCATCTCCATCACTTTAGAAACACAACCCATTTGTGTCCTGTCCCCTTTCTTTTTCATCATCTTTGAGACAAGGGCATTTTCTCAAGGATCCATTCTTGGTCCCTTTCTCTGAGATCAGGTGGAGGCTGTACAAACATTCCCTTGGTATTTTAGCTGCTGACAAAAGGGCTGGAGAAGCTTCATAGTCTATGTGTCCTTTTGACCTTGAACTTCAATGAAAAACTCATTTTCCCTTTAACGGTGGTTATAAAAATCAGAGATGTCTTCTCTTAGGGAAGGGAAAAAGGAATTGGCCCAGGACATGTTGAAGAATGTGGGAAGCCTCTCAAAGTCAGCTACCTGAAGCAATGATTGAGAATTTTTGGTCTTTATAAGCATTTTTTTTTTTTTTTTTTAACTTGGAGAGCAAAAGCGGCCATTTTGTTTGCTTCTCTTTCTCAGTGTTCTAAACCTGAGAAATTCTGGTCCACCCAAGCCCTGACTCCCAACTTTCATCCACTGAGTTCTCCCTACTTAGTGGGAGATAGCAGCACCACTATGCACCATAGCTCATGCCAAGAGAGACAAATGCCAGCCTGACCACACAACAGCTTTCCTCGACTTGGAGTTTCAGAGTAGACACCTGTGTGAGCTCC
>NW_011889291.1:339423-351201 GCF_000151845.1 Pteropus vampyrus | reverse complement strand
GGGGTCCTCCCCTGGGCCACTTTTGCCCACAGGGACACCTGGCAATGTATGAAGAGATATTTGGCTGTCACAATTGGTGAGCAGTGGCTAGAGATCTCCTAAATATCCTACAATGTACAATTCTGTCCCCGCCACGAAGAACTGAGTAAGAAGCTCCACTTACAGCCACTTGCTGGCCATCTCCCAGACCCAGAGGGGCTTCTTCCTTCCTCCGTGGAGGGTTTCTGCTCAGGGACCTTTGACCTTTCTGCCCTTTCTACCCCACCTTTCTTGGGAAAAGCTGTTTCTAGTGACTCTTGGCCTGCTCAGGGAATGGAAGCAGTTGTGTGGGTGGAATGCTCCTACCTATGGAATGGGAAGGCTGGGCCTGGCCTGGGCAGGGGAGGAAGATGGATTTAAGAGTTTCTTCACCCTCAATCCCTACCCCTCACCCCCGGGCCCAACCTGATCTAGCCTCTGGGCCCCTGTACTGACTGGGAAGGTGAATGAGGCAGACAGTATGCTGACACCCACTGAGCCTGTGCCGGTCATTGGGTAGGGAATAAGCTACTTTATTCATGGGGCAGCAGGTGACAGGAGGCGGGGGGTGAGCTGGGGCTGGGGCATTCCCTTCTAGCTCCTTGTTGCTGCCACCCCACAATGCTGTCAGCGGCACCCCTGGAGTTAGACACACCCTCCTTGGGCTAGGGTGGGAGTGGGATGCTTATCTCACCCACCACGTAAGGGACCCCAGCTTGGGTGGCCTGACCCTGTGTATGTGTGGGGGGAGGATGGAGTGGGCTCTGCTGGGATGTGATAAACCTAAGCTGGAGTCTTACTGTCCCTGGCCCTTGCAAGAAGATTCCACTGCTTATTCACTTGGTCAGCAAACTTTTGATGCCTACAGGCTCTAGGTTTGGTGCTGGGGATATAAATGTGGACAGGACCCAGCTGTCCCCTCAAGGAGCTCACAGCAACTGGGAGAGCAGGGCTCTCTCGAGTTGACTACTCGACCAAGAGCCAGCCCCTCTGCCAGGTGCCTCACCTCTCAGTGGGAGCAGAGCAGTTGCATTTTGTGGGGGGAAGGGAGGCAGCAGAGATCTGAGCAGAGAAAGCCCCTGTGAAACAGCTCACAGAGGAAGGTGAGCACATATCCAGTGGGGCTTCCGTGGGAGTGAGCCCAGGAAGACTCCTGCTCCAGGGGGCTGGTCTGGGGAGAAAGCCCACCCCTCCCACCACCGGCTCCTGGATTTCTCCCCCACTGCCCTTATGCTGGCTGTAGCTGCTCTGGTCAGCCTCTGTGCATTTCCACATAGCCCCCCACTGAGCCCAAACCCCTGACATATGGCACCATCCTCTTGCTGAGGCCAAAGGTCAGTTCCCACCAGCCAGAGAATGGGGTGTCCAAACCTTAGAATTTTGACTCCTCCATTGGGAGACCAGGCAATGCCCATGGGTGACAAGATCCACTTGAGCTCCCCTGCCCACCTTTGCTGACACCCAGTGGGCCATAACAGACTCACATGTTTCCCCAGCATTATGGGCTGAACTGTGTTCCCCAAAAACTTTTATGTTGAAGCCCTAACCCCTAGGACCTCAGAATGTGACTGTATTTAGAGATCATGCCTTTAATAGGTGATCAAGTTAAAATGAGGTCATTAGGGTGGGCCTTGATCCAACATGGCTGGTGTCCTTATAAAAAGGGGAAATTAGGACAGACACGCACAGAGGAAAGACAATGTGAGGACACGGGGAGAAGATGGCCATCTGCAAGCCATGGAGTGAGGCCTCAGAAGGAGCCAGCCATGCTGACGCCTTGATCTTGGACTTCTCACCTCCAGAACAGTGAGAAACTAAATTTCTTTTGTTCCTAAGCCACCCAGTCTGTGCTTTGTTATGGCAACCCTAGGGAACTCATATACCCAGAACACACCTGAGTAACACAGCAGCTCCTCTTAGGATGTGGGAGGGAACAGGATGAAGATGGACCATTTTTCCACAGCCTCGGTTTCTTCCCCTCTCCCATACAGACCTGAATCCATTGCTTTCACTGCACAATTGAGGATGCCCCCTTCACTCCGATCTTAAGATGCTGGGCCCTGGTTGGATTGGAGAGTGGAAATATCCCACAAATTACACGCCCCCACCCCCAACAGGCTATGCATTCCTTCTTCTGAGCGGTCCATGTAAACCTTCTCCCCTGGCCCCTCCTCTCTCCCCAGCCCCATTGCCTCTCATCTGCATCCTGTTTAGTCCTTCCTTGCTGCCCATCAGCCCTGGGGCTGGGCCTCCCTCAGTGCTGGTCCATCTCCTTCCCTTTTCTCCACACCCCCACCCGTACCCTTCCCGTCACGGGTGGAGGACCCTGCAGAGGATAGGTGCAACTTTGTGCCCTGCCCTTCTAAGTCACGAGCAATTTGGCATCAGAGTTCCACGCATGAATTCTGAGCTCCGTTGGTCCCAGACTCTGACCCCTTTCTGCCCCTCTTCTAGGTGTGTGACCTCGGGCTCACTTGACCTTTCCATAAAGTGGGACTAACAGGACTCAACACATAGGCTCACCATGAGCATTAAACTGTGCCTACAGAGCTAAGCCCAGGGAGCTACTTATTCCATATGGGTTGCAGGCCTCCATCATTTCTAGTGGATGAGCAAGCGAGCCTCATTGCTCGGCATTTAAACTGTCAATCTGAAGATATTTCGTTAAAGACAGGAATGTCTTCCTGCGGACAGCTCTTCCATGGGTGTCACAGGATAATTTTTGGCGGTATGACCACAGCATCAGATTATTAGCCCTTTTATATCTTGGTATCTTCCACAGGGTCTTTCAGATGAACATGGCCATCACCCCTCAGGAAAGGTAGTGTTGGGGTCCTGGGAGCGCTACAATGATCTTCACCTTGAGCAGCCCCCACCCACAACTTGGTGGAGACAATGACATTTGTTGACTCTCCCTGCTGTGAAGTGTCCGTTTCTGATCTTTGCTCCATTTGTTGTTATCAATTTTGTGAGCATTAACAGACTGATAACACCTGGCTTGTTCACCTTGCACAACTGCTCTTCACTGCACGTGATCAGAGCTGAGGAATGCCACTGGATGTGCTTAGGGAGCTGGGAGGCTTGTGGGTTTTGTGATACATGGAATGTGGGAATTGCCAGGGTCAGGCAGCAGCTGGGAACAGGAACACTCATCCTTGATGCTCCTGCCCCAGCAAATCAAGGGAAGGCGGGAGGCACTGCGCAGGCAGACAGTGGCAAATCCACGGGCACCTGGCCTGCTTCCCATGGGATGCTAGACATGGAGCAAGGCTAGAGAACTGTCACAGCAAATTGATCACCTGCCAATGACTGATAAGCATGAAGCCTCCATCTCATTTATAAGGATCAGGGAAAACAGTCTGGCGGTTCCTCTTAAACACAGTGTTACCACATGACCCAGCAATTCCACTCCTGGGTATACACCCAAGAGAAATGAAAACAAATGTTCATATAAAAACCTGTTCATGAATGTTCACAGCAGCATTAGTCAAAATAGCCAAAAGGTGGAAACATCCCAATGTCCATTGATGGATGAATGGATAAACAAAATATGGCATAGCCACCCAGTGGAATATTACTCAGCCATAAAAAGGAACAAAATACTAATTCACCTTACAGCACAATAAACTTTGAAGACATTATGCTCAGTAAAAGAAGCCAGACACAAAGGGCCACATATTGTATGATTCTATTTATATAAAGTGATCAGAAGCACAAATCCATGGAGTCAAAAAATAGATTAGTGGTTGCCAGGAGCTAGTGGGTGACTTCTAAAGGCCATGGGGTTTCTTTTTTGGGTGGTAAAAATGTTCTGGAATGAGATAGTGGTGATATTTACATAACTTTGTGAGTATACTAGAAACCACTGAATTTCACTTAACACTTTTTTAAAGAAGCATTGCAAAAAGCCCAGCAAATACATGTAAAACACTTAGAGACAAATCAAGAAAGAGAACTGATATGGCATGAAAAAAAAATAGCCGGATTAAAAAACAACAAATCTTAAAAATGAAAAAAAAAAAAAATGATAGTGACCACTATGAGTCACTGGTAGCAATAAGGAGCGTGACCATGTGACAACACCTAGATATGAAATACTGCTCTGGGAAGACAGGGGAAATCAGGCCACTCTGTGACCTTGAGAATTGGAGCAGTGGGGACCTTTCTAACCTTTGACACTCTGGGAGATAAAATTCCCACTGCTGTTCTTGCCAGAAAGATACTGGAGTCGAAGGGTAATGGGTCAGACCCAGAAAGACAATTCTGGAAAACCTGACAAGCTCACTCAGGTCAGCACCCCACATTATCTCATGGGGTGGCACTCAAGGAGCCGATTTCTAAGACAATAAGCAAAGCCTCATGCTCTCTGGGGCATTAACCACAGACCCTTCTTTAGGGACTCACTGATACGTTAGATGTCCCAGCACGTTAGATGCTCTGCTCAGTGCCTGCTTTCCTCAGTTCCCGAGGTGGCAGTGCCACCTGCCTTTTGCAAACAAGCAAACCGAGGCTCGGGGAAGTTAGGTTACTAGCACAGCAGCTCCGGAAGGGGAGCCCTGCATTTCCGTGCCCCTCCAGGGCCAGGCTCTCCAGGTCAGACACAGGAACCATGGGTGACCCGTGCCCCAAAAGAGCCAGCGCTATCGCCCTTCCAATTCTGAACTATTCAGGACGTGAACTCCAAACTGTTGCTAACCTGAAATAAACTCAGCAGCCTAAGAAAAAATAAATAGAGCTTCCTGGTTTCCTACATGACTGACCTACTTGGCACCTGAAGCAGAATCAGACCGAAGTTGGGCCCCCAAAGAGCTTGAGTGCCAGAAGGTTCTCTGGGCTTGCTCGGGCCTGCCCGGCTTCTGTTCTCAAAATAGGCACTCCACTTTGACGCCTCAGCTCTGTTAGGGAGCTGACCAGTGAACAACTAACCTGACATTTAAACTCATTTCTTATGTTCCCAAAATAACCCCCGCCCACATATGGAGCCCTGTAAATGGTTCAGATGTCATGGCTTTCCACTGCATCACGGTGAAGGTCAGAAACCTGAAATTGGTTTTATCAGGCTAAAAACAAGGTGTCGGTAGGGTTACAGTCCTTCCGGAAGCTCTAGGAGAGAATGTTTCCATGCCTTTTCCAGCTTCTGGGTGCCGCCCGCAATCTGTGGCTCATGGCTCTTTCTTCCATGATCAAAGCTGGTAATGGCATCACTGACCTCTGCTGCCACTGTCATATTTCCTTCTCTGACTCTGACCCTCCTGCCTTCCTCTTACAAGAACCCTTGTGATTACACTGGCCTCATGCAGATAATCCAGGATAATCTCCCCACCTCCAGATACTTAATCTAATCCGATCTGCAAAGCCCCTTTTGCCAGGAAAGGTAACATAGTCACAGGTTTCAGGAGATTAGGACATGGACATCTTTGGGGGGCTGTTATTCTGCCCACCATGGCAGGACCAGCATACACTTTTTGAAAAGGACTCGATCGTAAATATTGTAGGCTTTGTGGGCCATATATTCTCTGTTGCCAAGATTGGCTATGTAATTTTCAAAGCCCAGTGCAAGATAAAAATGCACGGCCTCTCATTTATGCATAGATTACTAAATATTTCACAATGGCAATAGTAGAAGCATAGGGCCCCGGGTAATGACAGTCTCCACAGCCATGAAGCAGGCTCTGCCTGGGCAAATCTCCCTCTGATAGTGCCACTCAAAAGCAGCCATGGCAACACACACTCAACAGGCATGGCTGTGTTACGATCAAACTTGACGCACACTGAAATTGTGCTTCGTGTCATTTTCTCACGTTACAAAATGTTATTCTTCTTTTGGCTTTTTTCAACCATTTAAAAAATGTAAAAATCATTTATAGCTCACAGGCTGGGCAAAAACATGGCTGCAGATTGCCGGCTTTCAGCCTATGGGATAAATGCCAGCTCCTCTGCCTGACCCTGTCGGGCCCTTTAGAGCTGGAGACAGACACCTCTCCAGACCCATCTCACTGTCTTCTTCCCTCACGACCTACACCCGGCACTTCCCACTCTTGCTGTACTCTGCTCACACACTACCCTTCAGGACAGGTGATGCTTTATACTCACTCCTTATCATCCTGGCTGTATTTATATGTCTCTGTGTCCTCCTCTCCTTTGGGGCAGTGATGTCCTCAAGAGCAGGGACAAAGACTAAGTCACCTTTGAGTCCTCTGATCTCACAGACCCTCAGAGCTCGAACGACATAGAACTTCGGCGGCTGGAGTGTACTGATTCCAACCCCTAAGAACTAAAATTGTGTTTCTCTCCAAAAAAAAAAAAAAACAAACCCAAAATTAAAAAACGAGAACGTCCCATTTCAAATTCAGACCAGGGAAATAAAGCTCTCTTGAGACAAAGCAGACCTGGGTTCAAATCCCGCCTCTGTCCTTAAACTAGTCATGTGCACTTGGACAAGTCACCTCCCTTGCTGTTAGGAACAGGTCTCATCTTACTAGGGCCAGCCAAGCCCTATGTGACCTGCTTCTTCCAAGCCCAAGAGTCTCCTTTTCTACCCATGTCTTTGCCACTAGCCTTTTCTCAGTTACTAAGTGTGCAAGCTCCTGCCCGCCTCAGTGCCTTTGTTCTTGCTGCCTAAAACGGTCTGTTCCCCTTTGCCTGGTGACTCGCCCATCCTGCCTCAGCTACACCACCAACTCGACAAGCCTTCCCTAGTGACTCCAAAATGAGGTCAGGTCCTCCTGTTATATGTTTTGCTGGCACTCCGAACCTCTGCAGATTATAATGATTTGTGTAATTTCTTATTACTATTAGTAAGACTTAGTAGGCACTTGATGCCAGGCTCTGTTTCGGTGATTCTAAAAATAGATGATTTCATTTAATTCTCACTGTACCCTCATGAAGTATTACAATCACTCCCATTTCATGGAAGGGGAGGCTGAAGCTCAGAGAGATTAAATAACTTGCCCAAGATCATACTTGCCTAAGTTAGTCGGTGTCAGAGCTGCGCTCTTAAACTTGTTTCTGGAAACTGACTGTGACTTCCATGAGAGCAGATGCCACATCTGGCATGGTCATTGTTGTATCCCCAGGGTTGAGTGCCTGTACCTGGTACACTGTGGATAATTAAAAAAGATTGATGATCTGTAAGAAACAACACTCCAGAAATAATGAGCACTCCTAGTGCCCAGATCTTGGTTTCTAACACAATTCTCTAATAAAAGGAACCAGGCTTGGGGAAATGGCTGATTCTAGGACTGGAGCAGGAAATATACAAGATGAGCCTGGTGCATCTTGAAGTACCAGAGTAAGGAAGTGTTCCAAAGAAAACAAAATGAAAAAAGTCAAATGCACTGATGGGAGTGTGTCAAAGGGCTACAGGAGCCACTGGAAGAGATCCCAATGGCTAAAGTCAGAACAATCTGAGCAACAAAATAAGTAAAGTAGTATTAGGTTAAAACTCAGAGTATAAAATACTCAGGAGGCCATACTGATATAATGACTGAATAAACTACTGAATGGGGGAGAAGAGAAAAATCTACCATGTGGAAGAATTCCAAATTAATTTATGTAGATATCCACCTTAAGGAGAGGGAACGTAACTCTCTGCTCTTTAAGTGTGGACCGCACAGTGACTTCCTTCCAAAGTATACAGTAAGAAGTATGTGGGGGGGGGGGGGCATTTACAGTGGAAAGATGACAAATACTACCTCAGCCAGGTGATCAAGACCAACATCAACAGGTAGAGACAATGTTGATGGTCTGTATCCTTTGATATGATGTGATTAGAAGAGCACTTGACCTCTTCGGTCTTCCTCCCCCAAACCTATCATTCCAGTCTTAATATGAAGAAAACATCAGATGAATCCCAACAGAAGGGCACCCTATAACACATTTAACTAGTTCTCAAAACCGTCAAGGTCATCAAAAACAAAGAAAGTCTGAGAATGTGCCACAGCCAAGAGGAGCCTAAAAGGACAGGATAAACAAGAGAATAGACCTTGTTTATGGTAGGAAGAATCAACATCGTTAAAATGGCCACACTACCCAAAGCAATCTATAGATTCAATGCAATCCCTATCGAAATACCAATGGCATTTTTCAGAGAGCTAGAACAAATAATCCTAAAATTTATATGGAGCTATAAAAATCCTGACTTGCCTCGGCAATCCTGAGAAAGAAGAACAAAGTTGGAGGTATCACACTACCTGATATCAAACTATACTACAAGGCTACAGTAATCAAAACAGCATGGTACTGGCATCAAAACAGATACACTGATCAATGGAACAGAATAGAGAGCCCAGAAATAAATCCACACCTATATGCTCACTTAATATATGACAAAGCAGGTAAAAATATACTATGGGGTAGAGACAGTCTCTTCAATAAATGGTGTCAGGAAAATTGGACAGATATATAAAAAGAAAGAGGAAAGAAAGAAAAGAAAGAAAAGAAAAGAAAGAAAGAAAGAAAGAAGTTGGACCACCTTCTTATACCGTATACAAGAATAGACTTGAAATGGATTGAAGACTTAAATGTAAGACAAGTCTCGAAACCATAAAACTTCTACAAGAAAACATAGGAAGTAAACTCTCTGATATTACTAACAGGAATTTTTTTTCAGATATATCTCCTTAGGCAAGGGAAATAAAAGAAAAAATAAACAAATGGGACTACATCAAACTAAAAAGTTTTTGTACAGCAAAGGAAACTATCAACAAAACAAAAAGACAACCGACTGTTTGAGAGGTATTTGCTAATGATATATCTGACAAGGGGTTAATATCCAAAAATGTATAAAGAACTTATACAACTCAACAACAAAAAAACAAACAATCCAATTAAAAAATGGGCAGAAGACCTGAACAGATACTTCTCCAAAGAGGAAATACAGATGGCTAATAGACATATGAAAAGATGCTCAAGGTCGCTAACCATCAGAGAAATGCAAATTAAAAACACAATGCGATATCGCCTCACATCTGTCAGAATGGCTATCATCAATAAATCAAAAAGCGACAAGTGTTGGTGAGGATGCGGAGAAAAGGGAACCCTCAGATATTGTTGGTGGGACTGCAAATTGGTACAGCTGCTATGAAAAACAGTATGGACGTTTCTCAAAAAATTAAAAATGGCTATATCTTTTGACCCAGCAATTGCACTTCTGGGTATTTATCCAAAGAAAACCAAAAAAATAATTCATAAAGATCTATGCACTCCAATATTCATGGCAGCACAATTTACAGTAGCCAAGATATAAAAGCAATCTAAATGCTCATCAACAGACGATTGGATAAAGAAATTATGGTTCATATATACAATAGAATATTCCTCAGCCATCATTAAAAAAATGAAATCCTACCGTCTGCAATGACATGGATGAACCTAGAGGTTATTATGCTGAGTGAAATGAGTCTGACAGAGAAAGATAAATACCATATGATTTCACTTATATGTGGAATCTAAGGAACAAAAAGAACAGACTAATCAAAAACAGACTCAGAAATATAGTGGACAATTTGGTGATGGACAGAGGGGAGCGGGGTTGGAGGGCTGGGAGAATGGGGTGAAGGGTTAAAGAAGTACAAATTAGTAGTTGATAGCTGGTCACGGGGATGGGGAGCAGGGCATAGGGAATGCAGTTAGGATTAATATGATGGCTAGGTGGAGGGTCAGGGGAGGGAGGGAGCAATTGGGGGGATCGTTTTATGAACTATACAGATGTCTAACCAATGTACTGTATACATGAAACTAATTTAAGTAAGCAAATAGATAAATTAAATAAGAATAGACCTTTCAAGTTCTCATCACAAGAACAAAAATTTGTAATTAGGTGTGGTAATGGATGTTAACTAAACTTACTGTGCTGGTTATTTTGCAATATATACATATATAAAATCATTATGTTGTACATCTAAAACTAATACAATGTTACATGTCAATTACATTTCAAAAGAGAGAGAGAGAGAGAGAGAGAAAGGGAGGGAGGGAAGGAGGGAGGAAGATGGAGAGAGATGGAGAGAGAGAGAAAGAGAGAGAGAACAACTAAATGTAATGTGGTATCCTGGATGGGATTCTGGAAGATGAAAAGGACATTAGTTAAAAACAAAGGAAGTTAAATAAACTATGAACTTTGGTTGATAATAATATACCAATATTAGTTATATTGATGGGTTATAACTCTATGGCTAATATAAGTTATAACTAATGAGTTATAACAAATGTATCATACTAATAAAAGATGTAACTAATAAGGAAAACTGGGTGTGGAGAAAATGGTAACTCTGTACCTTCTTTGCAATATTTCTGTAAATCTAAAACTGTTCTAAAAGTAGTTTATTAATGATAATTATAACAATAAAGTATAGATGAATGAAGGACTTCATTATTCATGGTGACAACGATTACTGCTCTCTTCTCACAGAGATGTTTCAAGAATTACACAGGAGAACATGCATAAACCATTTAGCAAGTGGTACATGCCCAATTCAGAGCACTTGCCACCATTCTCCTAAATTTATGTCATCTGCTATGGAAGCCACTGGCCTTATATGACTATTTAAATTTCAATTAAGTAAAAATTGAGTATATGAAAAATTCAGTTCTTCAGTGGCAACAGCCACATGTCAAGTGCCAAAAAGCCACATGGAGCTAGTGGCTACTAAATTAGTGCTAATAAAACATATCCATCACATAATGTTTTACCAGGATGAATGCTGCACTAATTACTACAATGAAGAGTGTAGTAATTATTTGTTCAGTGTTCTTGACTCCTTCCGGTCCTTCTGCAAATGCCATCTTTTCAACCTTCCTGAACACTGTCTTTCAAATTGCAACTCCCACATTCCCCATGCCCTTTCCCCAATTTACTTTTTCTTCTTACCACTTTCCACCTCTTTATGTGGAATCCACTTGATTTCTTTTCCATCTCCCCCTCTAGCACTGCACCGTCTAACACAGTAGCCACTGGCAATGTGTAGCTGTTGAGCCCTTGAAATGTAGCCAGTCCAACTTCGGATATGCTGTGAGTGTAAAAGACATATCAGATTTCAAAAATGTGTAAACAAACAAAAAAATGTAAAAGATCTCCTAACTTTTTATATCGATTACACGTTAAAGTAACATTTTGGACATAAATTGGGTTAAATGAAACAAATTATTAAAATTAACACCACCTATTTTTTTTTTCTTTAACATGGCTACTAGAAAGTTTAACTTATGCATGTGGCCAACATTTGTAGCTACTGGAGAGCGCTGAACTAAAATGTCAGCTATTATACAACTTAAAAATATGCTTGTGGCTCGCTTATATTTCTACTGGGCAGCGCTGGTCTAGAATACGAACCCTATAAGGGCAGGTATTTTTGTCAGTTCACTGCCCGTGCAGTGACTGGCACACAGTAGATGGAAGCTCAATAACATTTTCATGAATGAATGTTAGACTGAGCCTCTGGGAATTCGCTAGTTTTAATAGTCAGCACTGTTGGAACACCGACCTCATCCCATGCCCCACCTCCTTACCACACCAGGTAAGGGAAACTGAGGCCCAGCGAGATGACGTCAGCCTCTGCCAAACGGCACGTAATGCGGAAACGTCGGGACCGGGATTCGAACCCCGGTCCCGTCCCCATGGCCCTGGCGCGGTGACTGTTCCTACCTTGCAGGGCGGTGACCGCGGCGGCGGCAGGATAGATAGGCGCAGGCACACTACATGCGCTCGACAGGGTGCATGGCTCTTCAACCACCGCCTTCAGTCGACCTCCGTGAGCCAGG
>NW_011889291.1:322679-337783 GCF_000151845.1 Pteropus vampyrus | reverse complement strand
AATTTTCTTACCTGTAAAATAGGATTGACAAGAATCTTCCTGTGCAGATTTAAGAGTGTGGGAAGTCCCTAGCATTGTGCATGGCCTGTGAGTAGCAGGCATTGAATAAATGATGTTATAAATCATCACCAGTATTTACTGAGGATTTGTTTTATGTTTGACACTTCACAGACATTTATCTCCAGCCATCGAGGTAGGTGCCATTACAATTTTCTTTTTAGGGACAAAGAAGCAGGCTTAAGTGGGTCCCTTGATATGACCAGTCTCACACAGTAAAGTGGCTGAGGCAGGATTTGAACTCAGGCCCTCTGACTCAGAGTCCTTATTACTCTTAACCACCAGATTTTACTGTTCTTATAATCACAAGGGTCCAGGGGACCCCGAGAAGAATTCTGTTTAGTTGTTGTTGAGCATCTTCTGTGCTGAGATCTGTTGTAAAACTCAAGGTTCACAAAGAGGCCAAGGTATATAAACAACGCAAAATGTGGAAACGAATCATGTTTATGTTGAAATACTGACTTTGAGGGAGCAGAATTTCAGTTCGGATGTATTGAATCTGAGGCCATGGGGCAACAAGAGGGGAATTGTGAAAATAGTGTCTTCCTGATGCTTGCTTTATTAGTTCTCTCACTCCCTGCCTCCCATTTCTATCCTTTTTCCTCACTCCAGTGAGTTGTCTTAAACACAGATCTGATCATGTCACTCCTGATTTAAAGTCTTTGGGCAGAAAAAGAAAAAAACAAATTAATTTTTAAACCTCTTTAGGTGGCTTAAAAGCTAGAGTTCGGGATTCCAGGTCTTGCACATTCTATCCCTTCCTTTCAGATTTTACCTGCCCGTAGACCCCAAATTCCAACTGTCTCTCTGCCTGTTGCCCTGAATACCTGGAATGTCATTCTCTTCCACGTAGAGATCTCTTCCTCTTGCTGTGTGACCCAGATCAGAGCTCATTCACCATTTAAAGCCTCCTCTGACTGCCACTCTTCCTCCACCCCCACCAGAATCAACCGTTCCCTGGGTTGTGTCCCCATCCATGCAATTTATTAAAATCAAATTAAATGGTGAATGGTGAGAGAAGTGCAGTTGCTATCTTCGCCCCTAGGTGGCAGTAGGTGAAACAGGCCAACCTGAGACTGGGTCAGGGGAAGATGGGAGGAAACCAGCCTCCTGAGGGGAAGTGAGTCTTGATTCTCTCCTTTAACCAACTCTCCCTGCTCCACTGCTGGGTCCCAGGCCCTGAGCTGGGCTCTGAGGAGGGAGTAGTGATTACATTGTGTGTGTAGGTCATTTTAGCCCACTGTGGTGAGTACAGTGGTAATAACTGGCTGATGTGAAAGCACCAAAAAGGGCACTGATAACCAAGCCCTGATGGGCAAAGGAGATCACAGAGTGCTTCCTGGAGTAGGTGAAGCATGTGTGCTGGGAAGGAGTTAGTCAGGTAAAGACCGTGAGGAAGGTCTTTGCAAGATGCAGGAACAAGCACTGGCAAAGGTACGGAGGTGGGAACATTTCGGTTTGTTGGGGGAACAACATGGGGTCTGGTACTTCAGGAGCAAGAGAGGTGAAATGAGTAGTGACCAAAGGACTCAACTAGCCTGGTGTGCAAAGGACATGGGTGTTGTCGTGTAGGCCAGGCCAGAGTTTTAGTCCACAAAGTGAAGGAGTCAGATTCGTACACAGGAGGACGAATTGGAGGGGGATAATGCTAAAGGTCAGCAAATCAATTAGGAGGTGATTCCTTTCCTTTAGATAAGTCAGGAAAACTCCCCTAGGCTGTAGAGATAGGGAAAGAGGGGATGGTTTTGAGATGTGGTTAAGGGCTAAAAGACACAGGACTCCAGTGGGTATTGAGATGTGGTACATGAGCAAGAGTTGAATGATTCCAGGTCTCTGCCTTAGTGACTGGTAGTTGAACATTGGTCACTAAGGAAAATAGAGAAGGTGAGAGAAGAAACAGTTTAGAATGTGGACATAAGCAAGAAAGCACATCACTCAAGTAGAATGAGTGCTCATGGGTATACAGACAGTGAAGCAGGAAGGTGGCAGAAAGCAGTGTCCATTTTGGGGCGACTCACGTATATGATCACCATCCATACATACTCGACCCAGAGCCTCTGTATATGTTGGCCAGGTCCATGATCACACTTTTGTAGCCTGAAAACATGAAATATTACTGCTTGTCGGTTGTCACGGGGAACAGGGAGAAGTGGAAGAAATTGCTTCCTCAAGGAACCTAAATCCTAGAGCTGGGGAGAAAAGACATAGATAGATGTGTCAGATTCAACAACAAAAGATTGAAGCAGTGGGTCATAACAGCATCGAGAGAGTGTGGAAAGAAATGATTGTCTGTTGTTTGGTTTTTGGTTTTGATGAAAGTGCTGTGTCCAAACTGGTCATTGTGATCAGAGAGGTGTGGGCAGGTGTTTCCGGGTGCAGCCAGCAAGCCAAGTGAATAAGAGGAGGGCACAAGGAGGTCCAGAAGCGTGAGTGGACCAGTATGGGCAGGCAGAGGGTCAGAAAGTGAACTTGGAGATAAAGTTAGAAAAGTATGCTGGAATTGAGGGTTTCTGGGCACAGTCGAGAGGTGATCTTGGAAGATAGCTTTTCTATGGACAAGACAAGGGTGGACAGACTAGTCAGGAGGTTTTTGCACTACCGAGGTGGGCTGGCAATGGCCTGAACTTGAAGATCTGGACAGGGACTGCTTCATCTTATATGCCCAGCACCCTGCTCTGTGCCTAGCATGTGGTCAGCACTCCATCTGTGCTGGGTGAAGAAAAGGTTCAAAGGAAGCTCAGAAGTGAGTAGATTCAGTTACCTATCACAGACACTTATGTCAAAGGAAAGAGTCAGGAGAGGGAACGATCCAAAACACTATGGCAAGACTGTCACCATAAACAGAAACAGGGAGACAGAAGGAAGAGGAATGATTTGGAGGGAAAAGACCAAGTTGGATTTGGAAGTGCTGAGTTTGCTTACATACAGGAGATGGAGAAGGGTGGCTTAGAGGACATGTGTATGCGCCATCAAATGAAGTGATTCACGGGGAGGAGGAGATTTGAAGAGGTGAGAGTACTTGCAGCTGGAGACAGGAAGGTCAGGGACACAACACACATGTTCACCTTGGTTTGGTTGCTGAATTAGGAGTGAGGGGACAGGACTTGAATAAGTTCATATCTGGTGAACAGATTAAGAAGCCAGCTGGTTCGTCCAAGGTTATGTGTGCAATTGAGCAGGGAACTACGAATGAGATCTTCTACTTTCTATGGAATGCTGTGATGGTGAGCCCCGGCTGGTGTAACCACACTGGATTCTTTGGAACCCAGGCCCATTAGAAATGGCACCAAAAGTGTGGATCTCTTCTAGGGTACCAAAGGAAAAGGGTCAAAGTGTTCTTTAGTGGACCCAGAGATGGGAGGTGAAGTGGGTGCTTACTGAATGTCAAGAACTGTGCTGGATGCTGAGAAGCAGGTGGTAACATCCCTGTTTTGCAGGTAAGGAAACTGAGCTCCGGGAGAGGAAGTAACAGACCATCAGTAGTTTAGATGATTAGCAATAGGGTCAGTACTGGAGCCCAGATATGCCAGGCTCCAAAGCCCATGGATTTTTTCTGCTGTGCCATATGGCTTTGTAGTTCTGTGCGAGAGCCCTGGAGTTGCCTTCATCAGACAAAAAGAAGCTAGAACTCTTAGCAGGGCTGTGGAGCTGATCAGGTCCCTTTGGGCCCATGGAGCACTTCAATTGGGCCAGACACGAGGCTGCACCTGATCTACTTCTGTCCGGGGCATCTCAGCTTGGCAGATATGGAATTGCTGTGACTTAGCTGGAGCCACCCCAGCCAGGCTGCTTTCCCCTCTGTGGGCTGTTGTAAGGGGCAAATAAGAAAATGTGTACCACGTCCACCTGAACCCTCACCTCTTGTAGCTATTGTGGTACATTCAGTTTGGTACATTCTGGTACATTCAGGTGGTACATTCAGTTTTTTTCCTGGCACTAGAGCGTTTCCTAGGAGACCTTACATTCCAAAGACTTTTACCCTGAAGAACTTGGAATTTTACATCTGGAAAGGACCTTAGAAATAATTGAGACCAAGCCCCATCACATGATGTGTGAAGTGTCAAGGTTGAGCCTGAGGATACATTTGATAGTTTTATTCTCATTCAGTTTAAAAAGTCTGCTCTGTGACTATAAAATGAGATATATTCTCACGGGTGCCCAATGGAAACTAATCTTGCTGCTTTACGTATGTACCACCTGTGTATATTTTTATGTCAGTTCTATACATATCTCTCCCTTTTATATGCAGTAGGTATACTACTGATGTGAACAACATTGCTGAAGTCACACAGACAAGCAGGATTGTTTAAAATAGTGCAATGGGTCTGAAAACTCTCAGATCATCCCAACAGGGTTTCTCTATGATATATCCAGTTACTGGGAACATTTCTAAATCAGCAGGAGTCATTTTGATAAACTCACAGTTTCCTTTTTTGCTCCCTGCAATTGACTTTGATTCTGTGAGATGGGATGGTACTTATTGATGATCCTAAAAAAGTAGGATACTGAATGTATTAACAGACTATGAGGACAGTTTCCAACTGCCCTTCTTTAACATAAAAGAATGCACACCAAATGCACATGATAACTGGGTGGGTCCGAGACCTGGTGGCTGTGCGCCCTCTCATACTGTATGTACCTGCATGATGCACCTATAGTTTGCTACGTACTCCAGGTTCAATAAACCAGGGTACCTAGTAAACTATAAGTGCATCACACAGGTACACACGAAGATGGTAGTGGTGCAGCCCTGGCCCTCAAGGCTCTCACTGATGATGTGGGTGAAAAACAGTTACGAATGAGAATGATTTGTACCGTAATAAAGGTTTACACCAATGGTGTATGGGCAGTGAGAGCAAGAGCAACCTATTGCCCTGGGAGACTTTTTAAAGATGAGTGAGGAAGTGATGGAGGGACAGACGATCCTGCAAAGGCACGCACAGGCACACAGACATGAAGGTCTGTGGTGTGCTGGGAGAGAAGCTAGTGAGGGGAGTAAGGGCTAGAGCAGCAGGCTGGGGGCCAAGGTGAAGGGCCTTGTGTTTCATCCTTGCTCTCAAGTGACAACTTGAGGCCTGGCCCTGCCACTTATTAACAGTGTATGACTGACCTGAGTAAAGTGATGTAACTTCTGAGCCTCGGTGATACCACAGAGTGGAGGAACCAGGGACGAGCTGGCTTGATGGGGCTGAATATGTCGACCTGGAGGCATCTCCAGGGCTTGTGCGGAGAGACGCACTGAGTGAGAAGAGACAGGGCCAGGCGATCTGAGAGACAGCCGGAAGTGGCCACGACTTGGAAATCGCTAATCGTTGAGTGGAGATGAAGGCCTGGTTGTGGTTGGAGCTTGTGGGGACAGAAGCTGGTTTGGAACAGGTAAGAAGAAGGGATCTGGAGAGCAGAGTCCTTTCCGAAGCACTGAGAAACTATGCTTTTGGGGTTTTGGTTTCTCACTGGGTGCCAGGTGACTAAGAACTGGTCCTTTGTGGAGCCGTGCAGCCCTGACTGGGTGTCAGGAAGAACAAGCATGCTGGGGAACAGGGCTACAAAGTCAAAGGTGCACTTCTTAAATCTTTGAAAATTTATTTTTTAACTCACTCTCTTTGTTGTAGAGTTCTTTGAGTTTTGACAAATGCAGAGCCAAGTGACTACCACCATGATCAAGATACCAGAATGTTCCATTACCCAAGAAACAAAAATACAGTTGACCCTTGAACAACGAGGGGTAGGGGTGTGAAGCACCCGTGCAGTCAAATCCTCGTGTAATTAAAGTGGGCCCTCCACATGCTCAGATTCCCAACTGTGGATTAAAGATACTTATTCCCTCAGTTCTCCCCCTATGTAGTCAGCTCTTCTCCTGGCCCCGGCAACCACTGATCTAGCCCTCTGGTTTTGCCTTTTCCAGAATGGAATCATGCAAGGTCTGGTTTCCTCCACTCAGCAAAATGTTTTTGAGATTCATACAAGTTGCATGGATCAGTAGTACCTTTTTATTGCTGAATAGTATTCTATTGTGTGGTGTACCATCGTTTATCCACTATGGCTTGAAGGACATTTGGATTCCAGTTTTTTATGGTTGTGAATAAAGCTGCTATAAACATTTATATATAGATTTTTGTATGAACATGTCTTTCATTTCTTTTGTGTGAAGACTAGGATTGGGATTGGGTCATATGGTAAGTGTACATTTAACTGTAAGAAACTGCCAGTCTGTTTTCCAAAGTGGCTGTAACATTTTTACATTTCCACAAGCAATGGATGAAAGTTATGGTTTCTCCACATCCTGATATTGTCTGTTTTGTTGTTATTTGCTTGCTGTGTGTATGCGTGTTTTAAATTATAGTTGATATAGAGTATTATATTAGTTTCAGGTGTTGTTTGTGTTTTATTTTGTTTTTAGCCTTTATAAATGGGTAGTGTATCTCAGTTCTCATTCTAGATAGGGAGTGGTATCTCGATGTGATTTTAATTTCCCTTTCCCTAATAACTAATGATGTTTAGCATTTTTTCACATGTTTATTTGCCATCCATATATCTTCTTCGATATGGTGTCTGTTTATATCTTTTTGCCATTTTTTAAATTGAGTTTTTTGTTTTCTTATTGTTAGGTTTGGAGAGTTTAAAAAATATGTTCTTGATACAAGTCCTTTTTCAGATATGTACTTTGCAAATATTTCCTTCCAGTCTATGGATCGTAATTTTCCTAGCAGTGTCTTTTGCAGAGCAAAGGTTTTTAAATGTTGGTGGTGTCCAGTTTATACATTTCTTTAAAATGGATCGGGCTTTTGGTATGGTATCTAAGAAATCTTTGTTTCACCCAACGTGACAAAGATTTCCTCCTAGAGATTTTCTGTTTTTACATTTTAGAACAGAAGTCAGCACACTTTTTCTGTAAAGAGCCGTATGGTCAATATTTTCAGCTTTGTGGGCCTAATGGTCTCTGTCACGACTACTCGACTCCATTGCTATAACGCAAAAGCAGCCATAGACAATACGTAAACAAATGAGAGTAGCTGCATGCCAATAAAACTTTATTTATAAAAACAGACAGTGGGCCCCCAGGCCATGGTTGGCTGACCACTGCTTCAGAAAGTTAACTTGTACAGTCACAGAAGACCCCCTTCTCTGGATTGTGACAACAGGGTAATTATTGCCCAGTTCACCGTCCTTGAAGGCAGAGTGAGGGAGAAGGCACAGTAGATGCCTAACTCAGAACAAGTGTGAAGAGAGAGAGGGATAAAGAAAAAAAAAGTAAGAGAGAAGAGAAATATTTGAGTCACATTTGGAGCCAACCTCAGTGTGCATTTTAATTTTTCAGTTTACCCTTGCACTTTGGTTCAGGCTTCAGCAGACATTTTTCTTTGTTTTTGAGCTGTTGACCTTAAAAACAAAGTCATCTAGCCACAGATGGTTTAACAGATTCGTAGAGTTTTTCATGATTAAACCTGTTAATGCTGGTGGTCCCATGCTTTCTACTGAAAATTGGTATTTATCTAACCATCCCTCATGAATGCATATTTAGATTTTTCAGTGTTTTACTTTTACCAGCCAAAAGGTTGGGTGTTCCTTGCACATATTTCCTTGCACATGTGTGATTATTTCCATAGAGCGGATTCCTACAGTTCTGAGTCGGAGGGTAGCATTCACATAAAAAATTTTGGTAAGCACTGCCAAGTTATCCTCCAAAAGGGTGGTATTGTGTCACACTCATATCAGTGGTGTATGAGGGTATCTCCCACTTATCTTTACACTGGATTTATTCCATCTGACAGACAGAAAGTAGCATCTCTTTTCATATTTTCTTCCTTATTCGTGAACTTGAGATTCTTTTCATAGTTTCTTAGCCATTTGAATTGCTGGCATCTTTTAGTTACAGCTCATATTTTTTGTCCACTTCTCTGTTAGTGACATGTCGTTTTTCCTTTTTAATTTTTTGATACTCCAAATGATGTTTTCTCAATTTCGCTGGTGTTATTTTGGGCTGGATAGTTCTTGGTGGTGGGTTTTTACGTGTGTTTTGTGAAATGTTTAACAGCATCCCTGGCCTGTACTCACTAAATGCCAGTGGCAATACCGCCACCCCCCCCGCCCCCCACCAAGTTGTGATACCCAGAAATGTCTCCAGACATTACCTAATGTCACTCAGGGTAAGAACCACTGATCTAAGTAATATAATAACAAGTACAGTTGACCCTTAATAATTCAGGGGACTAGGGGCACTGACCTCCCATGCAGTCAAAAATCCACATGTAAATATATAGCTGACCCTTGAACAACACAGGTTTGAACTGCGTAGGTCCATTAAAGGCATTCTAAAGCCTACAAGCTTTCGATCTCGTGTTAAGGTCAACTGTATTTTCTCCCAGTCTGCTGCTTGTCTGTTTCTGATGCCTTTTGCCATACAGTGGGCACAGGGTGTTCAAGCATAAGAGCAGAGCTTGGGCTATAGGGGTCTGAAGAAGGGGTTAGGCTGTTCCCTGAGACCTCCAGGCTAATGGGCAGCAAGGCTTTCTCTCGGTGATGATGGTTTTGGGCCACGGGGGCGAGGGGAGTTGTGAGTGCCTGCGTATTTAAAGGGAGGGACTTGAGACAGCTTAGATTAGACAGCCACACAGCTGTGCTCATAAGTGAGCCCAGTGTGAGTTGAAAGAGTGATCTTGGTGCTCTCAGCTGCACCAATCCAGACTCTACTCCAAATCCATCACTGTACTTTGATGTTTGTCACTGGAAGTAAGAACTTCTGCAGGTGGCTAAAGGCGTTCTAAAGCCTGCAAGCTCTCAAGACCAACTTCCTCTAACTGCTAGAGAAACCCTAACCTTCCTGGCACAATCACCATGGCCTTTGAAAGACAGGGATGCAAGGCACCATTGCCTGCCTGTCCGAGGACAGACAGGGTGTCCAAGTTGGATATCGCAGGCTTCTCAACGTACAGCTGCATTCATCAGTAGTGCACGTGGAGACGAGAGAAAGCAACCCGAAATCTTCGGAACGCTCTCAAGAGACAAGCCAAAACATTTTTCACAGGAGCTTGAATGACAGTGCTGAAATTGTATGTCTCTTTGAAACCTTCATAGTAAGTGGAAATGGTTGAACTTGCAGTTGTTTTGTTTTAATAGACTTTATTTTTTAGAGCAGTTTTAGGTTTACAGACAGGCTACGAAGTACAGAGTTTTCATATACCTCTCCTCCAACACAGTTTCCCCTATTATTAACGACTCACATTAGTGTGGTATTTTGTTATAATTGATGAACCGGTACTGATACATATTAGCTGAAGCCTGTAGTTGTTTTAAGATTCACTCTTGGTATTGTACATTCCATGGGTTTAGACAAATGTAGAAAGACATGTATCCACCATTACAGTATCACACAGAATCACCTCACTGCCCTAAAAATCTGTGTTCTGCCTGTTCATCCCTCCCTCCCCCCATCTCCCAGCAATCACTCATCTTTTTACTGTCTCCATAGTTTTGCCTTTTCTACAGCGTCATATAAATGGGATCATACAATATATAGCCTTTCAAGCTCTTTCTTTCATTTGGCGACATACATTTAAAGTTCCTCCATGTCTCTGTGGCTTTATAGCTCATTTCTTGTTATCCCTGAGTGAGACTCCATTGTATGATGTTTCTTTCTCCATTTGCTTACTGGAGGACATCTTAGTTGCTCCTAGTTTGGGGGCAATTGTGCGTGAAGCCCTTATAAACATCTGTATGCAGGTTTTTGTGTGGACAGAAGTTGAACTTGAGTTTTGAAGAGAAAACCGTCTAGGTGCCAGTGTAGTCATTAGCTTTGCCTCACATTCTGCAATATGAATATTAGGAATTTACTTGATTTTTTTTCCCCCTGCAGATTTTTGAAAAATACAATGTCTAATGGTTATGAAGACCACATGGCCGAAGACTGCAGGGATGACATCGGGAGAACGAATTTAATCGTCAACTACCTGCCTCAGAACATGACCCAGGATGAGTTGCGAAGTCTGTTCAGCAGTATCGGTGAAGTCGAATCTGCAAAACTTATTCGGGATAAAGTCGCAGGTAAAGAAACCGAGACATTTTTGTAAAGGGGATGCTTGTGACCGTCCTGCTAAGCACTATCTTCTTTGCCTGTGACTCTGCCACGTTCCTCAGTGCAGAAGAGCTGCAGTCTTGCAGTGATGCCTCTGATGTTTCATTTTTATCTCAAACTCCGCTTTGCCACTGCCCCGGTGTAATATTGAACATAGGTTCCCAAAAGAGGAAGAATTCATCGTCAGACAGAGAGCACGTCTAAAATAAAATGGTGGGAGGGGAAGAAAAACGAGGAAACACCAGAAACGGGGTCTACTCTGAGAACTGGAAGGGACCAAAGAAGGACAGCCCGGCCTGGCCTGGCCTGGGCCCACTTGTGGAAGGGACTCTGGCCAATCCCTGCCCTAGGCAGGCCCATTCCTGTCTTCCCAGGTCCCCACACATGGCCAGGCCTGCAGCAGAATGCTGAGTTCCCCATCGGTGGCCCTTCGTTACATTTGGGTCACCCTGACTACTGTCACGCCATCAACTTGAACATCTGAAATGTACCAAGGTTGAACTCAGTGTGGGGGTGGCAGCAGGGCAGCAGCTCAGCAGGCTGGCTGTGGGGTTAGCAGGCCACACAAAGCCCCACCTTCTACTTCTTCAGATTGTGACTTCTAGCCTCAGTGCCCCCATCCATAGTGTGGAGGTGGTGGTGCCTACCTCCTGATGCAACTACCTTCCTCGTAAGGGTTTGTGGAAGGCCCAGTACCTGGTAAGGCCCACTTCACAGAGCAGCCCTCATTCGGAGAACACGGTTTCAAGGATTTTGGAGAAAAACATGGAAAGATTAGGTCTGACAAAGCACTTCTGCCTTTTTTTTCTGCCCAGGGAGGAACACTGTGTCAGGGAGCTCTCCCTCTCTTCCTCCCCTCCCCGACTCCCCTTCCACTTTCTCCGCTCTACTCTGGTGAGGTGAGGAATGGATGGTCCTCCCAGGAGGATTCTGGGTTGTGCAACTATAATTCTCTACACTGAAAAGTAACTTTAAAGTAAACAACTTATTTTGCTTATGGAAATTAATCTCTTCTTCAAATTTATATAAAAGCATAGTAACATATTGACCCCCATGTACCCATTGTCCTGCTGTGTCGACTCTCAGCATTTGCTAGTGTCCGGAGGACACCGTCCCAGGATGCCACCTGGAAGGGCTGGCGTTCACCAGACATTCACCAGAGCGGGGCACGGGGCTCAGAGACTTAAGGACCCTTCTAATTCTGAGAGTCTGTGATTTAATAACTGTTTTCTAAATAGGAACTTTAGATAATATACAAAATTGAACAGTGTTAGAATGTTCTAGAAGCCACTATCTCCTGTATCAGGAGACCTTCCTGAATGAGAGAGCCTTTGTTCACAAGGGTTTTGAAATTCTCCTCTGCCACTAGCCATCTCCATTTATGTTCTGGTGGAAGGGGATTTTCAGCCCCATTGATGTTCCTCAGTGTTGCCTTCCTATCTGCGTTTGTGGTACCTGGCTTCTTTGTGTCTTCTCTTGTTGTGGTTTTCAAAGGAATGTGAGCTATGTTGGTAGGAACACCTAGATTTGGTGATATTGCCCTGGAGGGTAGAGAACTGGTTTTGAGAACCGTGAAAGCAGTAAAAGTGTACTTGGAAAGTTATTTCAATTCGGAGATAAACTTTTTCTTATCTTTAAGCAAGATAAGTGTAGTGTACCGGAGTCATGGAGTTGGTGGGCCTGGACTTGCATTTCAGCTCAGCACCTTGCTAGCAGTTCTTAAATTAAATGAATGTAGCTTTATGACCAACTTACTGCGTGCTCACTCTTCTCCTGTCACCAGTGTGTGAAAACTTCTTTGCTGTCCAGTTCGCCGCCCCTTTGTCTTTTTATTACACTGCTCTGGTGAAACCCCAGACATGGCTGTTTTCCTCCAACTGCTTTCTCCCAGCCAGGCTCCTGCTGCCCACCCCAGAGACAGACAGGCGTGTCAAATCAAATCTCCAGCTGAGCTCGGCTTGCAATGAGGGCTCTCCCCATCCCCCACAGCAACCATTTCAGCGCATTTCCCCTCCTCAGGCCCCCTTCTTCTCAGCTGATGGCTGCCTCCTACTCTGCAGTGAAAATAACAGCCATCTCTACCTCTGTCTTGGATCATATTCCTTCTCAGCACCCCAGGAACCTCAAGCTATGCAAGTACCTACTTTTCTGGGTCTTCCCAAGATTGTTCCTTCAGCATTCAGCATCCTCCAGTCTCTGCTCTTCAGGAACCTCAAGCTATGCAAGTACCTACTTTTCTGGGTCTTCCCAAGATTGTTCCTTCAGCATTCAGCATCCTCCAGTCTCTGCTCTTTAAAAAAAAAAAAAAAAAAAAAATCCTTGCTAAGATCCTCTGACTTCTTGTAGCTCAGGGTTTCGGCGCTTGACCACTATTGACATTTGAGATGAGATAATTCAAGTTTGGGGGTGGGGGGCATCCTGTGCATTGTAGCATGCTGATCAGCATTCCTGATCTCTACCCACTAGATGCCAGAGGCACTTTTTCCGAGTTATGACCGTCAAAAAATGTCCCCAGACATCACCAAGTATTTCCTGGGAAACAGAATCACTCAGGGTGGGAACCACTGCTCTAGCTATTGTCCTCCTGCTCCTGTTCACAGAGCTTGTCACAGAGCTTGGCAAATTGTCTCCTTTTACTTCCAGAAGCTTCTGTGAACCACCCATCCTGGTTCTCACCCGCCTGAGGCCTCGCTGTGCCTCTCTTGCAGTCCCTTCCCAGCTGTTAACTTCAGCAGTCCTCAGGGTTATTCCCAGGCCTCTTCTTCCTAAGCTCACACTGTGCTGAGTCGATGCTCCTTACAGCTTAAATTTCCCCTTTATTTTGCTACCACTCTTTCAACCACGAAGCTCCCCTGAGCTCCAGACGCCTCAACCCTTCAAATTCAGTGTTTTCCAAACTGACCTTGACTCTCCCACCAGCCTACTGCTTGTTTCCCAGTATCCCCATCTTAATGAACGGCCTGCTCTCTACTTAGTGGCTCTGGTTAGAAACCTAAGCATGACCTTTGACATCCAGAAGGCTCTTATCCTTCTGGACGGTTCCATCCCTTTCCTCTATCTCCCCTGCCTTCATCCTAGACCAGGCCATGTCATCCTCTGTTTGCACTAGTGTTCTTGCCTCGTAACGGGCCACCGTGCTCCCTCCAGACCATTCTCAGCAAAGGAATCTTTAACATGCCATATGTCACCCTGTCACTCACCTGCTTTAAAACCCCTCAATTCCCAGGTCTCTTGCTTTAGGGTGCCTTCCCTGGCCCAACCCAGTCAGCTTTAGATGCTTCTCTTCGGGGTTCCCATAGCAACCGGCAGACCTGCAGCATGGGTTTCCACACTGCACTGAAGGTGGAACTTTCTTGGCCATTGGGTCCATATAGTTCTCAGAGGCAGAGACCTTATTAATCTCTGTATCCCTGGAGGTAGCCACAATCTGTGAATGACTGAATGAAGGGTCTGGGGACTGAGGGAGAATGTAGATTATCTGAACATTCATTCACACAGCAAATGTTTATTGAGTGTCAACCATGGCCCAGTCCCTGGTGACGGGAGGAGTGAGGGACAGGGTGGTAGCTTGGATGCTGAGAATGTTTCACATGTTGGCCTCAAGATTCAGAATGTTTCTGGCTTGCCAGGCCCCATCCCCTATGTTGGGGACATGCATTTGTCACCCCCGTCACATCCACAGTCGCTAGTTAGCCTTACTGTGCAGCCTTGCCCTGCTCTCTGTCTTAGTGTCTGGTCCCTCTGCAGACGCCATATGGCCCATGGGGGACCAGGAGCCAGCCACCACTCTCTTGAACTGTCTGTCATGCTGGCCACTTGGTCCCCAGCCTCCAGCCCAGCTTTACCCAACTCTGTCTCATTGCTCTGCACCTCTGGTCAGAATAAAGCCAATATCCCGCCTGCAGCTCCCAGGTCTCCTGGGAACGTGTCTCCCTCATCTAGCTTCTGTGCCCCCACTTACCCACCTCTCAGGCCAGACAGAACTGCTTGTCATTTCCCAGACACGCCCTCTTCTTGCACTGCTGTGATTTCACTAATGCCATTCCCTCGGCAATGGTGCTCGTCCACACCTAACCAGCCTGACCACTTTTTTTTTTTAATGAGAATCACCTTTGTTCCTTATAGAAAAGAATTTCTTGTGAGACAGGCAGGAAGAAAAGTTTAGATTATCCATAATCGCAACCTTTGTGGTTCATGTCCTTCCAGACTTTTTTCTTTACATATTTTTAATTGTAAGCAATTGTGTGATTTTACAAAAATGAGCTCGTACCGCCCGCTGTGTGTGGGAAACTTTTCTTCCTGTTTCTGTGACCATGTTTCCCTGTCATTGAACATAGCTATTTCATCATCATAATGGTTACATAGTATTCTTGTATATGGAAGTTCTGGGTTTACAACAGGTTACTGTAACTGTTTTTCCATATTTATAAGCCTCACCAAGATAAATATCTTGGCACAAATCTTTGCTCACTGGTTGTTTTCAGAGAAAGTCTTCCTAGAAGTGAACCAACAGGTGGGAGAGTATGTACAGTTGTCTCCCCCTTATCCGTGGTTTTGCTTTCCATGGTTTCAGTTTCCTGTGGTCAACTGCTATCCACAACTATTAAATGGAAAATTTATTAAATTGTTTATTAAAATAAACAATTCGTACGTTTTAAATTGCACATCATTCTGAATTATGTGATGAAATCTCTTGCCATCCAACTATCCTGCCCAGGACATGAAACATTACTTTATTCTTTGTATCCACACTGTATATGATCCCCGCCCATTAGTCATTGGGTAGCTGTCTTGGTTATCAGATCAACTGTCTCAACTGTCATGGTCACAGTGCTTGTGTTCAAGTGACCCTTATTTTACTTAATTATGGCCCCAAAACACAAGAGTAGTGATGCTGGCAATTCAGATGTGCCAAAGAAAAGCTGTAAAGTGCTTTCTTCCAGTGAACAGGTATGTATATATAGAAAAAAAAAAA